>NC_044187.1:19597587-19847587 GCF_900880675.1 Sparus aurata | reverse complement strand
AGTTTGTTGGATGTTGGATGAAGCATGATTGAATTAAAGAGGACTGTTGGGCCTTGGCGGGGGTATGCACTCTACTGAGTGCCATTCTAGTCACAAATAAAGCAGAGCAAAAAAAAAAACTAATGGAAAAAAGATAAGGCAACAAACGAAGGAAATTCTTGTGCCAGAGATCTAAAAAATACAGTACAATCAGAACAAAACACAAAACTACAATAAAGTAAATGCTGACAGCAGTGCCCAATAGGATGACAACAAAATTAGATAAGATACATTCAGGAAGAATACATAAACTAGGACAAAATCAACAAAATATAAATGCAATACAACAAATGTACAAAACTCTTATGGAAGGATAAAGATATAGATATTTTTCATATTCCTTTCATGATCACATTCAAGAAAACACGATCTCATGGATAGAATCTACTGTGTGCAATGCAAAAAATTAAAAACACTGGTTAGTTTTGTTAACTACGTATTGAATCTGTTGCTATGGAAATAGCCTCTCGCTTCTTGCACATTGAACAAGATTTGTAATAGTGCTTGACAGATATAATATTGACTTTTGGCACACTGATGTTTCAGGCTTGGTCGTGAACCTGGTGACAGCGATCACATTGAAAAAACAAACTTCACCACACGAGCATGAATCAGAACTGTCACATCAAAAGTATCAACCTGCCCAAACCACTTTCCAAAGACGCTACCGGTGAGACACATGTCAGTAAGGAGTGTCAGGCCTTCTGCATCATTTGTCAACAAGTAACTTATTATCAACAATTATTAATACCTTCATGATAACAAGAGCAACGCTTCTCTGTGTCATTCTTCATCATGTTGTTTGACAAGAACGGAGTAACAGCTGCTGCTTGTATTTGTGTGCAGCTTTGCGTTCGTTGTAAAGATGAACACACCTCGCTGTGATTCTACCCTATACACCTGTGCGGCAAAAAAATGTAGATGCCACAGGAATTTTGGAACCCAGCAGTTTTTTTGGAGAGGTGCAGCCAGTGATAAAAAAAGGCAGATATGAACGATTACATTGTTTGTTCCTACGGTGTTGTGAATTACGGTTACGCCATACTGTCTGCCTGTCTGGACGTAGACAGAGATGTGATTGTTCCTCAGGGAGACGTTAATATATCATAACGTAGCTCAGAGTGAGAGTCACTTGCCATCATCGCACAAACAGCCGCAGAATTCTTTTAATGTATTGCTGTAAAAACAAAACAAACAGATCATTATCTCACTCTGTCACGCTTATATTTAATGGTAGCCATTTTTATGGAAGCCAGAGCTCCACACAGCTGCCTCTCAGCTGTCAGATAAGGCTGGAAATCAGCCAGAGATCATATTCTGACATTCTCCAAAATTCATCATCTCTTCATTTATGAGTGTCACTCAATCTGTTTAACAGGGATCAAGTGGAAACCCAGCGGTTGCTCTGGGCTTCTTCTTCTCCTTTTTCTGATTCTTTGGCAGCCTGTCCTGTCCTACCGGCGGGAAATGGAGGCCCCGATACAGGTTTCGACGCTTATGATTCGTCATAACAAAGCTTATCAGTCGAGAATCGAAATTAAGTTAATAATATAAAGTCTGGTAGAGAACAAAAAGAAAGGTGTGTCTCTTCTGTACATTTTATGATGTGTCTTGTTATTGTGAAATGGAACATTTTACGTAACTAGCTGCAGAGAAATACGTGATTTTCAAACAGGGTGTGAAGACAACTTGTCTCTTCTTTATGCCAGTAATGCCACTTCATCATTGTGTTAGTGTTGTAACCAACTCTTCACAGCTGTAAATCACACTAAATACACAAATTAGTTTGATAAAGGGAATCAGATACATATTGTAAGATTCAGCTACCTGTCCAAACCACAGCTGACTTCCCCAAATCACTGTTCAGCGTGCCAGAACATTACCGCCATTCGCCGTGTCATTCTGTCAGTTTTACCTGTGTGTGTGTGTGTGTGTGTGTGTGTGTGTGTGTGTGTGTGTGTATGTGTGTGTTCTGCCAGCAGCATGCCCCCTCAGGGAAGGTCCAACCAAGTGACAATTATGGTCTATCTTTTATAGCTTGGACTGAACACACCCTTTGTGCCCGCAAGTCACGCCCCCAAGGGTTGTGTCTGTGTGTGTGTGTGTGTGTGTGTGTGTGTTTGTTTGTGTCGGACGTTTTTCGACTCACAACCCCAGTTTTTGTCCTTTAGACCACACTGAAATAGCTCAACTATTCTTTTAGACAATTCAAACATTCATGGCCCCCGAAGAATCAGTCTTGATGACCTTGGTCATTCCGGGCCTTTCTTTGTAGGGTCGCCTTGCTTTTCCCATTTGTGGTTTTTGGTGGATTATCTCGACAACTATTGGATGCATTTTGGCATCAAATTTTATACATTCATTCATTCATTCATGGTCCCCAGAGGATGAATCCAGATGACTTTGTTGACTCCATTAAATATCTGAACGGACATTGGGACATTTTTCATAACTCAAGAAAAAACATGTTTGATAAGCTTACATTAGCATTCAATCATTTCCTAGCTTGATATTTTAGAACAAATGTATGCCTTTTCTATCGTATTCTGTGACACGATCAAACAGTAATGTTAGCTCTGAAGTGGTGTTAGTGGCTGACATTAGCAGTTTCTTATACAAGCTAACGGTTTGTTTTACCTTCAGATACGGCCCAATGTGTTTCTGGATTTTCACTATCCATCGTTATTTTGGTGGGTGATTGATCAGGAAGCGATGAAATGATAATTATATGTCATATTTCCAATGTTACTACGACCGCATCGGCCATTTGAGCTTTCCACCCTGAGCATGAAGTCAGAGGAAAATGGCTGCCATGTGAAAACAGTCAAATCTGGAAACGTTTGGTCGCTGTGTTAAAACGCAAATAAAATGAATGCAATCATTTGCAAATTGTGTTTACTGACACTGGTTTTACTGGTCAGTGTTCCTAAACCCACGTAGCGATATCCTTTACACAATCACGAGTTTCATAAAGTGGTGAAACTCGGGCCCATCCTAGCTTGTGAACAACTGAGCCTGTCGAAGACGCCCCTTTCATACTCAATCATGACACTATCACCTGGTACCAATGACCCTGTTTACCTGTTAAATCTTCCAGACCAGTATTTTAGCAGCATTGCACAAGTTTCACAGTCTTTTGTTGCCCCTGTCCCAACTTGTTTGAATGTGTTGTTGGGATCAAATTCAGAATAGATAAAGAGTGACGCTTGTATTCAACTGCCAGCTTGAGCACTTTGAGTTGTCAAAGTTTTCGCAATCTGAACACTTGTGAATGCACTTCAGATTAGTGAGCAGTGTCTTATTTTACATTAATATATAAAACTGCTCACAGTCTATAACGTTCCATATCTATTACATTTTATATGAAACATTAAATGAGTTGTCTTTAAGTAATGTAAGTAACGTCTTTAAATAAAAGACATTTCACCTACCAGTGCCATAAGACTTCAGGGAAATACCTTCACATTCATCAATATGGCCTCGCTTTCAACTTACGAAGGATTTAGTTATCTAAATGATTACCCAAATTTGTGTTTTGTGACACACTGATGTTGTAAACTTTCATGTTCACCTGTAACTCCACCAGCATCCCCTCCGCCTGCTGCTGTGAAGTCACACCATAAAGATGAAATGAGTGTATTAGGACTGGGCTGAGATGTACCTGTGAAACGAAATTATGATAAAATATAATATAAAAAAGGAACATGCCAACAAAAAGTGCCAGTCAACTGAGTTTATCGCAAAAAGTGTCCCCTTCAAACATGGCAGAAAAGTTAATAAATTAATCACTTTAAAAATATGAACTACCAGGAAACTACTGTAAAATGTTGCTAACTTACTGGTTGAGCCATATGCAATGCATTAATCTCCAACGTTGCCTGACAACAGTCGATAGCTCAATTAATCCACAAATGTCTGTAGAGGCGGTTCAGTGGCGCCTGAAAGCCTCTCTGTGTTTAGTCTGTTTGTAACCCTAGATCAGTTGAAAACCTGTTGTTTCCCATCATGCACTCCGATTTGGCAGTCAGTGGAAAGCAACGACGGCACATTGATTTTGCCTGATTATTCTTGCTCACGTTAAGGCGATGCCACAGCAAGTTGGGAGCAAACTTGAACCGACTTGAACCTACAACCGACTGACTGGCGAATGACCCTCTGCACACCTGGTTCATCAGTATATATGGACTGAAACACATACGATATTTAAAGATCGGCCTCCAGCGAATGATTAACTCACAGAGCGTGTTAAGATCATTGTTCAAGAAACTGAAACAAGTCCAGTTGCCTGCGATACAGCACTTTAAATCATCCTTATCCAGACATTTATCAACAGATTACTCTGCTTATTTACTTTTGCAGCAGCAGGTTGTGCAGAGGAATGAAGGTCTTATGTTTCACTTCACCTACAGGTTTCGTGAGGCCTGTGGTTCCAGTGAAATCGTACCTGGCATCTGCCTTCTGTCAATCTCTCTGCCTTCCACAGAACTATGATCCCGTATCGCATTTTTTTTTATATTGTTGACGTTGGACCTTTGAGCCAGCGCCAACATCAACACTAGTGCAGGTTCATTGTGTTATAACGCCCCTTGTCTTAAAATTGCACCCCTTTATCTGACTTTGAATTTTTGAGCTCAACATTTTTCAGCAGAAAAGAAAGACATGATATTTTGCTGCTGATCTGATTTGTTTCTGAATCTGATGGTTACACACTCGGATGGTCTGGATGTCTCCGACAGAAGATATCTGTCACTTTGTTGTGACTCCTCTGACAGACTCATCTCGCTGAGCTGTAAAAAAGTGAGTGCTGGTAGTTAGATGAAAGAAAGAGGAGTTAAGTGTAATCTAATCTTTGAAGTCAGAGCAGCTGTAAGTGGTGAAGAAGACGACAAGGAACCACTGAAGTATTTCAGTCCTGTGCAAACAGAGTTTAACTCAGGAGATGCAGAAGAGCGTTCTAACTGTGAGTAATGCTTTTTTTTAATGTTGGTTGTGAACTCCCTGGAGAGTGGGTATTTAAGTTTGACCCAGCCCACTGTCGGTATGTGTGTCTTTTTACCTTTAGGAGTTGAATGTTTCATGTATGAATGACCTATGTCTTCTCCTCCCTGTGTCAACTACAAATAAGGTAGTGTCAGTAATATCTGCTTTTTTTTGTTTTGTTTTATCAACATTTTTCCCACATGAAATTCATCCATTAATAATGATAACTTTCCTCACTGAGGATGTTCAAAACAAAGACACAAAGTCCTTCACAGTAAAAATAAATTCGAATAAACACTAAAAGATACAAAAACAATGAGACTACAAGACTACACAGAATTGACTTAAATCAAGAGTTCATAAAAACTAGAAAAAGACCTTCCAATACAGAAATTATTAAAAATGTACGTTACAGATTTGACTTGCCTGAGACGCTCAGGCAGGAAAGTCCAACGCTGAAGATTATCACATGGAATGGTTGGAACGTCCATGAGGCCGCTGCCCACTGACTTTACAAGGCCTTAAAAGTTATCAACAAAATCTTAAATCTGTTCTAAGACTCACAGGAAGTCAGTGCATTTTGTATCAGCAAGAGCGAGGCAATTAATACATCACCAAGTTTGGAGTGAAGATTATTGATTATTGATTTGACTATTTCACTAAGATTCTAGTTGAAGAAAGCATGATTATGCTTACCATAGTTTATTTATCATCAGACATCAATTGAAATCAATTAAATCGACCGACTTCCAATGTGTCCCTTGTGATTTTCTTTTCTAAGTCATCATCATCATCATTGCAACCCAGTTACCAAGATACAATGTAGGCAGCTAAAGTTGCTGCAAACCACTGATATGTTCACATTTGTATGTGTCACAGGCAACGTACCATGATGACATTTCTACAAAACTTGTCGTATCGCCTCCACATTAGATTTACATCTGACTTTCATGTCAGGACATGAAGGGGATGTTGGTGGAGTTTGAGTTGACAAGGCTCCCAAGCCGGTATTGGCAGCTTGAGTCTGCGTTTCAGCATTTGTAAGTGTTACAGCACTGGATATTTTGAAGGACACCTTAGGACGATTTCCAGCTGTGTTTGTGATGACCAAAACAGGTATGTTAAGCCAAAACATGATGTTTTCCTAAACCTAACCATGTTATTTTGTACCTAAACCTAGCCAAACCTAAGATCAGCATTGTGACAGGAGAACAATTGAAAGTTGAAAAAAAAAAAATAAAGCCAATACATAGATGAGACGGCTGCACATTCAGCCCACACTGGAACCACTGACATGACTCCGCTGTCACTACAATTGTCTGTTCTAGACAATGCAGTCTGCAGTACAGAGAGTTAAATGATCAACCAGAAGATTACAGAGTAACACTGAGCTAAGAAAGTTTTTGTATCACACTGCACGCTCCCTCTTTCTTGTCCACGTGAGTGCTGCCTTTGAATGTGTAGCTGTGGATGTCGATTTAAAGCGAAACTCTCGCCAAAAAGCAACCGAGGCTTTATTTGGGATTGAATATGAGTCAGACCTTCGTGTAAAAGCATAATTACGTTGAAAGAGGCACTTTTAAGATTTACCGTAGTTTTGGTTTTGGGCACGTTAATTTTGAACGGGAGAGCTAGGGGCACGACACGCTAGCATCAAAATCGCTATTTTTAGAACACTAAGAAGGCTCGACACAACATGAAACTTTGCTCGTAGCATCAATAGGGTCTCTACTCATGAACAAGTGCATTGAGAACATTGTTTGTGTACACAGAGTTTATGAAAAATAAGGTTTTTGAACTACTCACGTTAGCTGCTGCAGCTCCTGCGCGTCGCCGTCATGCCAGACAAAAAGTGTTGATCCCCGAGTGCGACCTGACAGGCAGGAGAGTAATGGTGAACCGCTCCTCAAGCGTGCCTGTCAGGTCGCACACAGGGATCGACACTTTTTGTCTGGCATGACGGCAACGCGCAGGAGCTGCAGCAGCTAACGTGAGTAGTTCAAAAACCTACGGTAAATCTTAAAAGTGCCCCTTTCGTCGCAATTATGCTTTTACACAAAGGTTTGACTCATATTCAATCCCAAATGAAGCCTCGGTTGCTTTTTGGTGAGAGTTTCGCTTTAAGTGACGCTCTTATATTTTGTGTCAGCCCTCATAAAATTCAGTCTAGAGCACCAGTGGAAAAAGTTAGTCTGAGACCATGTTATGATATTCATATTCTTCACAACACAGTTGTTTGTGTCAGTTATGTTTACCCACAATTATCTTCAACATCATAAATAGTACTAATAACAATCTTAATGTATAGATCAAACTCCCACACATAAGTTCCGAGGTGCTTCCAATAAGGCAACAAATTGTAAAATACATAATATATAATACACAATCAAAGTGCTGCAATTTTTGCCAGCAATTTTGGTAATTTAACAAAAATTAGATAAAAAGAGATTGCAAGTTGGTCAACATTATCTGGCCCCTCTGGTGACATCATCAAGCCATCATCATCACCATGGTAACTTTCATCCCGTGCATCACAATACGTCTTCGATCTTTATCTTACCGGAAGAAATGCCTAGGTTGTTTTCATACGTGTGACATGATGGTCATAGTGATAATGCTGTAGTCATCGTTTAGGTTCATTAAGTTGAAGTTCCAGATTGTAGGGTTCAAGAGTGCAAAGTTAAAGATCACATAAATGGAGGACGTGTTTTTAAATTTGAGTTTGTACTCATAAAACACGTACTCTGAATTGAGCCTGCATCCATTACATTTAGATTAATTGGCTCAAAAATTGCAGCACTGTGTGCATTTCATCATTCCTGCATTTCATCCAGGAGCACTTGTGTCCCCATTCAACGCCCATTTAACACAAGTGACAGCAACACAAGCAGGAAGTAAAATTATCTCTGATATGTTTTCTCTAATCGTGATCAACATTTTCATGCTTGAAAGAAACACTTGATTTATGCGTTTGTTACGTGCTTTTCGTCAGATGCTTTGTACTACTGGATGACCCTCAGATACATATAACTTCACAGCTACATTTAAAGGTTTTGAAACAACATAAAAATGTCTCCTCTGCATCAGTGGACTGGAAGGAGAGCTTCTGTCAGCCGTACGCTCGTGGATACAGACCAGTCTCTGATGGTGTCTCAGCCATGTTTGTTGTGTTGGTGTCTTTTGGAGATTTTTTATGCAAATATTAGACTTGAATAATATTGATGTGCGATTAATTAGAATAACAGACTGGAGTGGAGGGACAGGTGGTAGTGTTTTAAATTAACAAGCAACTTCGCAGACAGCTCTGGAGCAAACAACTGTCGGCTATGGAGGACTAAACCTGACATAAGTATAAATAAATAAATAAATAAATACATAAATAAATGCATAAATTCATAAATAAATACATAAATAAATAAATACATAAATAAATGCTGAAATAAATAAATACATGTATAAATAAATAAATGCATAAATAAATGAATAAATAAATGCTGAAATAAATGTATAAATAAATAAATAAATAAATAAAGTGTAAATAAAAGAATACATGCTTTTTATTTATTTCTACATTTCTGTTCACCTACATTTATTCATTTCTGTGAATCTGTTCACCTACATGTATTTATTTCTGTATTTCTGTATTTCTGTTCACCTACATTTATTTATTTCTGTATTTCTGTGTCCATATGTTAATGAGGAGGTAGGAGGTCCTAACCTCAGTCAAGAGCACGATTGGTCAAATCGGAGAGCCAGACAAAAGCAAACGATTCCTGATCCCAAGCCTCGCTCTCTGTAACGTCTCCAGTTAGCTTAATGGCCTCGACCAGTGTGACAGGTTAACTGGCGTTCATTTGAACTTGTGAGGGTCGCAGATGTGCTGGTGGTGTGGTTTGAGAATCCTGTCTTGAGAGAGAGGGGTCCTCAGCCATGTCCGCTAACCAGGAAAAACATTCTGCTCATCGCTCCAAGTCATGTATATGTGTATTCGTTTTGACGTGGCTTGAACACTTCTATCCACACGGAGATGCCGGGGCTGCGACTTGCAAACCACTGTTAGACGAGCGCTACAGAGAACAAATCGTCCAAAAGTGCATGTTGTCGGTCTCATATCTTTGTCGTGAATCTCTGTACTCTCAAACAACTCATGTGTGGAACAGTATTAAGCATTTGTTCACGCCGAGCGGCTCGAGAGTGGCGTGGACACCGCTGTTAGCTCTTATGTTAGCTGTTAGCTTTTAGCTGTTGGCTGCTCGCTATAGCGCTGAGAGCGTAGCGTCCAGGTTAACTGTTGACACATGTTACCATCGAGAGTGAGATACATGTCTGGGCTTTCCTATGAACCATTGTCGCTACTGGTGTTTGTATCACAGGTTGATCTGGACGTCTCACGATTTGCCACAGCTGATTGACCACACGCTGAGCTCGTGCAAGATGTCAACGTACTCTGCAGACTGTTTGACCAGCAGGCTGTATGACAGTGTACAGTTTTCACACTGTCTTAGCTTCAGCTTAATAACGATGTATGCGGCTCGGAACGATGGCTTTAAGTAACCATTTGAACGCAGTGCGGAATGAAAAATACCCGATGGTAACCGGTGTCACAAGGTAACCTGGACGCTGCGCTACAGCGAGCAGCTAACAGTTAACATAAGAGCTAACAGGGGTCTCCACGCCGCTCTCAAGCCGATCGGCGTGAACAAATGCCTCAGCCTGTTCCACCCATGAGTTATTTGAGAGTACAGACATTCACGACAAAGATATGAGACCGACAACATGCACTTTTGGACGATTTGTGCTCTGTAGCGCTCGTCTAGAATACACATATACATGACTTGGAGCGATGAGCAGAATGTTTTCCTGGTTAGCGGACATGGCTGAGGACCCCTCTCTCCAGACGGGATTCTCAAACCACACCACCAGCACACCTGGGACCCTCGCAAGTTAAAATGAACGCCAGTCAAATTCATTACTAAACCAGAGCTACATGAACAAATGTCAATAACTGCAGCTAACAGTTAGCTGAGTGGGCTTGCTGGTAGCCAGCAACATTCCTGTACAGTGTAGGAATCAGCGCTACTAGTAAGGCACAAGTAGTAGACCCTCATCGAGCACACTCCTGTAACCAATCATGCTCTTGACTGAGGTTAGGACCTCCTACCTCCTCATTTACATATGGACACAGCAATACAGAAATAAATAAATGTAGGTGAACAGAAATACAGAAATAAATAAATGTAGGTGAACAGAAATGTAGAAATAAATAAAAAGCATTTATTCTTTTATTTATACTTTTATTTATTTATTTATACATTTATTTCAGCGTTTATTTATTTATTCATTTATTTATGCATGTATTTATTTATACATTTATTTATTTATTTCAGCATTTATTTATGTATTTATTTATGCATTTATGCATTCATTTATTTATTTATCTATACTTCAGGTTTAGTCCACCATAGTCAGCAGAGCTCGGAAGAATAGGAGGAATAGGCACCAGAAGAAAATGAGAGCAGATTTTGTCTTTTAAACTTCTGGGATCCAAAAATGTATTAATTTGCAGCAAGGCGCAGAGGTGCCAAATCCATATTAGACTGGTTGAAATGGCCGTGGATGTAAACTGCACCTTTTCTGATCGAGGAGGCAACATTCTCAATCTCTCTCAAACAAACACGGAGACACATTCCGGCCTCCAATCACCATTCTTCCCTCAGGGACAGATTTTAGTATTTGCATTGTGTCTGTAGAGAACGTTGTCCCTGTGCATGTGTCTACCTGCCTCTATGTGAGTGTTTACAAAGGTGTGTGTGTGTGTGTGTGTGTGTGTGTGTGTGTGTGTGTGTGTGTGTGTGTTTGTGTGTACATGCCTCCACCTCATCCGGTCAAACTTGACATTTACAAACTGCACCCCTCCCTCTACTATCACCTGACACACACACACACACACCCACGCACACATACACACACAAACATGCACCTATTCAGACAACAATGTGAATGTCTGAGCTGAACACAGACTGAAAAGGGTCATAAATACATACAAAAACTTTGTTGATGTCTTTCAAAAATAAATAATTCAACTAATACTTCAACTGTTATATAGGTGAAATATAAATTGTAGAAAACTCCCTGTGAAGCAAATATTATGAAAACAATCACAGTTACTAAATTAAGAATATCTTTTACCTGTAAATAATCAAGTTCGTAATACACTTCAGTATCGGGAATTCTACATACATACATATATAGATATATAGATATAGATATTAATACTTTATAACATATTCCATATTCCAAAATGATGTCACACACGTGACATAATTTCTCTCTTTAAAAAAAGGATATGAACATTTATCTGTGTTATTATGTCATTGTTACGGCCTGTTTGGATTAAAAGAGTATTAAGTTTAAATTGGACTACCTTTGTCTAGTGGATAACATTCAACTTTTGTATCCTTGAGTCAGGAGGAAAACTCCAAGGGTTTGTTTTGAATCATGCTTGGACTTGAGTCTGTACTTCACAGTTATTCAAGCAAACAAATATCTCTTCTACAAATATCCTCATCTTCCAGAAGAGCGCAGGTGGACCCGCATTCAAGCAAAAAACATTGAATCAGAATTTGTTATGTGCTTGAGATCATTTTTCATAAATAATTGTAATGATAGCACACATAGATTCATACATTTGGTTTATTATTCCCTCATAATAATTGTTATCTTGCTTTTATTCTTTATTTATTCTTTATTCATCAATGCTGGAGTTCAAATATTTCTCCACACTATCTAAGAGGGAACTTCATTATAGTGATCCAGGGGTCCTCTGTCACACCTTACAGTAGAAGCGTGGACCTTTTCTCTGTATTGTGAGAATTATGTTATCAACAAACATATGACCTAAAACATAACCTATTGTTGACCTCCAAAATGTGCCCTCTTGGCTCTAACAATGCTGCACTCACTACTCTTTCGCTTTCTTTTCTAATTCCCTTGAAGGAATCGCAGCTGTTGTGGTTCAGATGGATTAAGCCCTCGTCAGCGAAACATACTTAGAAAAATACTTTCTGATGTTTGTCCTGAGTGTGTTTAACGCCTCGTTGTCAGTGAAGCCGCGTATCTTGGAACAGTGACCGGTTTTGTGTATGGGTTCCACAGAAGAAAATGTCCCCTTCCTTTTCTACAGAAGTCACTGTGATATAACAGACATGCTCACACACACACACACACACACACACACACACACACACACACACACACACACACACACACACAGTCTTTTGAGTCCCGACATTCTTCCATATAAATACCTGTGAAGTCTGCACAGTGAATCGTATTCTATTACATTCAAGCAAACACAAATCACCTTATCAACCAGCAGAACTCACCGAGGATGAGCTGGTGAATACTAAATACAGGCAACTTTAGAGTGTGAATTCTCCCACAATGCTAGGAACAAAGGAAATGGGGAGGTGCCAACAGTTGAAGTGAACAAAACAGTATTCACTTTTTTTTTGTTTCGTTAGCAATCGCTTTCCATTGTAAAATTTCTTGGCCGCATAAAATGTCGAACTCCGCTGATATTTTTGTGGTTCAATAAATACTGTATAATTTGTATTTGCATATTCTTGACTCCAAAGATTCTTCACGTGTGTGTCTGTTCTTTGTCCTTGCGTTTGTGTCCAGTTCCAGAGTAAAAACTGATACTCATCTACTGATAATGAATCACTGATCTACGACTTGTGACAGGTGAGAACATGACCTTTGCTCTGCCTGTTATTAGTTGCTGTTAATATGGACTGAAACTATCAGGCAGTTTTCAAGCATATTAATTGATCTCCTAACCCTCCCAACCCTAATTCTTTACACAGAGCACCACTGTATATCATCTGGGCTTAGGGCAGCAGGAGTACACTGAGGTCATGCTCTCAGTATTTTTTCTGGGATATGATGGAAGGTTAGCAAACGGGTGACAAACGGCAGGAGAGTTCAAATAAACACAACAGTGTGTCGATTCCCTGATTTTGTGTGGGCACTATTTGTAGAGAGGCAACAGAAAAGAGGGGAGAAATGAGAGATTGTATTAAGACAGTTTTGAAATTGCATTTTAAGGACAGTATATACAAAAAAGAATAATAAGCAAACAAATAGTTACAGATTTGAAAAAATCATAAACAACAATTTCACTATCTGGGAAGCAACTGAATCATTTTATCAACCGATGTAGACAACTACCACAGGCAAGGAGTTTTATTTTCAAATATATTTTAAATTTCAGTCATCATTTCAGACAGTTATCATATTATTCAGCTTTTATGAACGAAATCGGAAAAATTCTAAGATTCAGGTCACGCACCCTCGACATTAGTATTCTTTAAGATCTGGTGTATATATCCCTGCCTGGGTTAAAAGCTGATGTTTAAGAGTGGATGACCCTTCAAACATTAAACTAGTTATGATATAAGGACTAAATACATAATCCATAAATGGTTAAATGCCATCATGTTAACTATAAAGTCTGCATGTGTGAGTGTTTGTGCACATAAATGAACTTGTTACCATTTTACAGCTGAGGAACTCTGATCACCTGTCGGGCCTGCGTAAGTCAATGCGCTGAAAATGTGAAACTCTTCCTTGTTAAATATTTAGCCAGTGGGAGTTAACTTTGCATATTATGTACAAGCTGTCTCATGCATGTACATACACAATCCAGGATGTGTGAGCATGGTAGCATGAAGATTTCTGGCTTAAACTTTCACAACTAATTTCTGTCCTTATTTGAGTCTCATTAGACGCACTGTGTGTCATCTCTCATCATACAAGTATGATGTAACACACAACAAACGGCATAATGACAACATGAGAGAATAAACGAAAAGAAAAGAGGAACGTGGCTGTCATTAATTTTTCTGTCAAACCATAAAAGTGGATGTAAACAAGTCTGAAAAACATCAAATGGTTCAGCCAAATCATAAAAAATAATATAACTCATTTCCAACTCATCCCTCGTGATCCTTGATATTTTGCCTAGAGGAGAGTTTTGGTCTCTTTTTAATTCCACTGTTGATGTGTGCCACCTCAACCCAGAAGAGGTGGATAGGATTTCCTTTTTCGATGTTCAAAATATTTACAAATTTGCTCCAAACCAAGGGTTTTCCAGAGAAAATGTCCCAGTCACTCAACAGATTTCTCTTTGGTGAGCTTTTTTGGGGACAGGAAACTACACCAGATGTTTGCTATTCTTGCCAACCTGATATGTTCCTACATAGGTGGGTTTGAATTTGAGATGGAAACTAAAGAAATTGAGCATTTGTGCCTGTTTGGTATTTTCCTGGATCCAAATGGTGGGAAAGTGTCGCGGTGTGTTTGCAGTGGGAGTTTGTGCATAAGATAATCTACAGATTACTGTTGACAATTCCTTTGGGAAAAAAAAAAAAAACATTTGAAAGGTGTTTGTATTTTGTCTACGTGATATAAATCTAACTAGGTGGGTCTGATTCTGATATTTTGGTCATCATGATGGAACGCAAAGATTGCGAAAGAAAGATTACAAATCAGAACCTCAACTCTGTTATGTTATTTAAAAACATGTGTAATATGTTTGTCTTGACTTGTACAAGATAAATTGTAATTCTGTCCAAATCTCAAATCAGACATCAAATACTGTTCTACCCAATCCTAAAGAGTAGTGCAAAAAAATCTAAAACAAACGCTTGCATGACTACCTATACCACCATGCAATTAGCATAGTGACACCCTGTATCTGTCTTCTATCTCCTTGTTCCTGTCTATAAGTTCACAGTGTATTGTGGGGTAAGCTACAGCTTGTTCCCCCCAAGTCATTTTTAACACAGAAACACGCCCTCCATCGTGCTCCCATCCGCCACTGTCACGCTCCATTTCTCACATAGATGAAGCCGGTTGAGTCCAAGTGGATGTGTGTTCAGACACGAAAGGCTTACACCTACATTAATATCGAAACCATCCATGAAATCATAGTTGTCATATAATAACAGCCTTGCTCCAACAGCGGCAACTCTGCAGCAGCACAGCCCTGCACCGCCTCACCTCGCTGCACAGAAAACATGGCGGACGGGGGCTGTGATGACAGATGCCAACACGTGTGCGTGTCACTGTGTTTGTGTTAGATTAGGTTCTTCCCTCAAACAACCTTATTTTTCCACAGAAATGTGAAGCGTGAGTTTATAATTCTGTACTTTGAGTCATTCAAGACGTTTTAAAGGAATCGAGAAATACGTGCATGTGCTACTGAAGCAAAAAGAGCAACAGAAAGTAAACAGAAACATGACTAACAGAATGCAAGATAATGCAAAATATACAGTGTTACAATGTGTCTCTAAATCATCTCAATAACAGTAGTAATGCTAAGGCACGCTTATAGTTCACCATGGCCTCTCGCGAATGATAAGCGTGTTCACTGGAATCACATTTGAGGTGTCGTGATGAAAGATTTACTGGACGACTGCCAGCCCATCCTCCATCAGGTGTTAGGTTTAGCTCCTTATTTAAACTGTATTACTGTGTTTCAGTAGTATGCTGTGCGTGTGTGTTCATCATGTGGAGAGCCACCTGATGAATGCAATTCATTATTCCCAAACATCCTCATACCAAAATAAATTAATAGATCGATTGCCAGCAACGTCCAAAACAAAATATGTCACTGTGCCCAAAAAACAACATGACTGCTGCAGTGTACCAGGAACAGTTGCACAGGGCCTTTGTTGTACACTTGCAGTCTGAAAATTACTTGTTTGTTTGTTTTTTAAATGTTGTTAATTTACAGTACTGTGTCACTCAGAATATGATAATTCTTCTAAAGCATTGTCACTTTTTTGTTAGTTTACACCAGCCTGCCATTCCCAGCAGTACGAACTCTTACACGTTGGATCAAGTCATTTAATTCAGTGTTAATGCCAAATCTGTTATGTAGTTAATCTTTAACTGTGGTGTTTTCCAATAAATATTGTTAATACAACAACACTGCAACATCATTTTAGTGTGCACCTGTGATACAATCAGAAGAAAGCATTTAAGGTTGTTATGAGTGATTAATGTTGCACATTTAATTATATAACCTGTTTTATGGTTTGCTCTACAATTGTCTCTCCCTCTCTGGTTACAGTCATGCAGTGGGCTTGTTGTTTGTCACACCCTCTTTCTTCTACACGCACACAAACAGAATGCTGGAACTTGTTGCTACATAAGTCATGTTTGTTGTCAGCGTAAAAAAAAGATTATAAAATCAAATTTCCAAATTTTTAACCTAGGAAACACACACACATTGTACTATATTCTGTATTCAGGTACATCTCATTTCAACTTTTTTTTATGATATACAGTATAACCCTCAAACACTTAATCTATGCTACTGTGCCTCTCTTGACTACTGCATTTCAGTAGGGTCAACTGTTGTATTAGTTTACTTCCTCCACTACATTTATTGTTTACTTTAATTACTCTACATCTCTACATCTTCTTCTTCTTTTCTTCTTCTTCTTTTCTTCTTCTTCTTCTTTCTTTTTTCTTCCTTTCTTTCTTTCTTTATTCTTTATCTATAGGCTACTTGTGTCTGATAACCAAATTTCCCTTCTGGGTATCAATAAAAACTTATCATATCCTTATATAACATATGAGGCCACCTTAGGAGCTGCAGTGTATTAAAGGCCCCAGTGTTATGCAACTTACAGGAATTAATTAAATCCACCAGTGTTGAGTTAGTTACTTACAAAATGGAAACATATGACAAATTACCAGTTACCTTTCATTTTAATGTACAGTATTGCTGTCTGCCTAGAGTAATACATAAGACTAAATTTTAGTTAATTTCAACAAAATGCCCAAATAACCTATATAGAAAAGTTAAATAGCCTAGATCTTTAAAAAAAAAAACAAAAAAAAAAAAAACATGGATGAGCAGGATCAAAGTCTGATATGCTATGAGAAACACTGTGGATCATTTTGGGCTGTTTCAGCTTAAAAGTCTAAGTTGAGCGGCTGCCATAAATATTTGAGTATCTCAATTTAGGTTGAATAGTAAAATCTTCTTTTAAATTCTATTTTTTTGCGAGACACAATTAAAAAGTTAACCAAACTTGAAAATACATATACAAGATATCAACTTGAATTGTTCTGTAACACCGACAATCATTACAACTGAGCCTGATATCCTTACATTTGAAGAGCCAGGGCTTCTCTCAAAAGATTAAAAGCAAGTTTCCATAAAAAATGTTTCCATTAAACTATAGGAAGTGTCTCAGGATAAATTTATCCCTGCAACAATGCATGCTGGGAAGTCTGCCAAAATGCTGATCATGTTTCTTTAGGAACGTATTTCTATGAGCTGAGTGAACTCAAGTTAACTTTAAATGTAATCAACTTGAACAACGTTGTAAATTAAGGTTAATTAAAGGTTAAAGTTAACTAGAAAAGATAAGTTGATATATAATGTAATGACTTTTAACAGCAGTGGGAACACACATGCTTAACCTATTCTTTCTCTAATGTAGCCTGTAATGACATGAGACACAAATCTCTTCTTCTGTGCCTTTTTTTATTTCTTGTACACAGAACAAGGGACGCATCTGCATATGAGCCCACTGCTGTACAGCTTTATTAAACAGCTCAAGTTGTTCCAAGTAGGCCTACCTACTTTTCTTCACCAAACTTTTGCAACACACACACACACACACACACACACAAGCACGCACGCACACACGAGCTGGACCACCCCGCCCCGGTCCCGCCCAGCGGCCCGACCCCATGGAGAACAGACAGACAGCGGATCATGTGACAGCAACAGTTTCTAAACGACAAAAACGGAGACACACACACACACACACACACACACACAGAGAGAGAGAGAGAGAGAGAGAGAGAGAGAGAGAGAGAGAGAGAGAGTTTCGTAACTTAGGGAAGTTTCGTGGAGCCATCGATCAGTGGAGCGTCTTGTTTTTTTGCGCCCGGTGTCAGTGACACAGCGCAGAGCCGAACGTCGCCCTGCGTCACTTTTTTAGCGGACTTGTCTAATTGACTTACTCACTCACACGGGAGCTTCTGCCGTCGAGCAAGGCAGCAGCGAAAACCGCCGTCTCTCCTCTACGAACGGACCGTACACATCCATCTGAGTAAGTAAGTAAGTCAGTCACTCAGTGTTCCTCTGGGCGCCGTGTTTCTCGCGGTGACCCCGGCGCGCTGCTCTTATTTCCTCTCGGATGTTGTGCGGTGAAGCCTCTAATCTCTGCCTGCTCCTTTGCTAAAAGAGGCTCCATGTGGCAGTGGACGTGTTGAGTGTCAGAGTAAACTTCATTTATAGACCCAGCAGAAGTCCATAAATTCAGAGCTGCGGGTCTTTAATGGGATCAGGCAGATTGTGTTTGATTAATTGGACTGATTAGTCAATTACTCAAAGATGTTTTCATGAGAGTTTCTTGATTTTTTTCTTGAATTTTCATTCCTGTATGTCATGTTGTAAAAATGAACCGATGACTAACGTTTAACGCTGTCTGATCACTGATGTAACCCCACAGAAAGGCAGCGAGGAGACACTGCTATTTATAGCCCTCGGGGGCTTTTATAGGACAAAGTGTTGTTTAATTGATTTAAACTAACAGAAGTGTTCAGACAGGCTGGTGAGGGAGAAACAGGGACTCGGCTGAAGTGATGCGTCTGAATCTGTGGAGCTGGTTCCTCTCTTTTTCAGTGTCAGTGACATTTAACAACCTGTGAGCGCATGGAGTGTGATTTTGATAGTCCAGATATAGAGATTAACTCAAATATTGAAATTATTGTGGTCAGATGAACTGAGATTGAGTTTTTTTTTTTGTTTAAGAAATGTCAAGAAAATAGTGAAATTTGCCATTTTTCAATTCATTTTTCATCCAAAATCTGATGTGAAACACCTATTTGCTTGATGAATCAACAGCTAGAGCTCATTGATGAGCGAAAACAGATTATCTCTCCTTCATCTCAATGATTTATTGATTTATTGATGTATTGCTTGGCTGTATATCATACTGCTGACAGGCCGTCATTAAAGGATGAATCTGATGCATGAACGACATATTTAAGCGGGTGAGGGATGGCTGTCAGAGCTGAGTGACAGGTGTGTGTGTGTGTGTGTGTGTGTGTGTGTGTGTGTGTGTGTGTGTGAGGGAAAGATTCATTCAGTCGCACCTGAACTTCTTTGTCCTCTCGTTTCACTCCATCCTCTACAACACACACATCTCTCCGTGTGTCTTTTCTGTGTATGTGTGTGTGTGTGTTTCTCCGTCTCTGTCTCTCCCTGTTTCCTGTGCTTTGTTTCAAGGCTGAGGCTTGCGTCACACATTCCACTTGGCATATGAAGCCCTTATCCTGTTTAGAGCCTGGAGTGAGAGCGAAAGAGGGAGAAAGAAGGGAGGAGAGAGGGATGTGGATGTGGGGGGTGGACGAGTGGAATGAGGGCGACCTCGCTCTCTCTCTCTCTCTCTCTCTCTCTCTCTCTGCCTCTTTGTCTTACTTCACACTCTGGCTCTGTTAAAAAAAGTTACAAAAAAGAGGAAGAAGAAGCTGACCTCCTTTTTATTTTTATTTATCTCTTATTTATTTTTCTCTCATTAGATCAGATTAGACACACACGCCCTTAATACCCCACCCACCCCTACAACTTTTTTTTTTTTTTTTTTCCTGAGCCAACATGCTGATGTTATCTGGTGGAACAAAATGCGCAGGAGTGTGTACACACACACACACACACACACACAGACACGCACACAGGCTGCTCAAAGGGCACGTCCCAGGGAACATTAGGGCTAAACATTAAACTCCTGGATGCTGAAGAGTTGGTGATTCTCCATTAGAAGTTAAGGGAATAAGGACACCGCGGTCCACAGACGGCCATAAATGTAAAAAGCTGTAACTCGTTACACAACTTCACATGCCTGCCAGCACACGCACGCACACACACGGCCTGCTCAACGCACACGCACACACACGCACACGCACACACACACAATCGTATGCAGCGTGTCTGTTGCTGCTTTTAAACCACTGGATTGAGCCACTGTGACTGCTCTCTCGCACCGCCGGCCCCCCTCCTCATGTTTGTGGTTCATTGAAGTTTTGTCATATTTTGGTCGAAACCCACTTCGTTTTCTTCCCCGTTTTCTGTCTCTGCCTTGTTCTTTCCACTTCCATTTTGACATAGTTTGGTCAGAGCGGCTGTTTTTCTTTGCCCTTTCTCTCCTTCTTTTCCCCCCTCTCTCCTCTCATTCTTCAGGGTAGGGAGGTGTGTGTGCGTGCATGTTGGGGGGGGTCAGACAGGAAACCGCAGGCCCCCTGCAGCAGCACCCCCCATTTGGCTTCACTCTCCTCCCCCCCGACCCATCACGCAGTGTGGAAATAATAACAGTCAGACTAAACTCTGAGGGCTTCCGCTTCTCTCCCTCTCTGGCAGCGCTCTCTCCTTCCCTCTGTCCTCAGTTGTCTGGAAAGCCTCAAAACGTCGCCCCCCCCCTTTGACAAGTTCGTCTCTCTATGCGTATGCATGTGTGTCTTTGTCAGCGCTTGAGCCCTAAGTCAACTCTGGTGTGTCTTTAAAATGTGTGTTTGCATGTGTGTGTGTGATGATGGATCCTGTTTCCTCTCCCCCGCTGACGGCCCCCTCTGGCTTCCCCCCGAGGTCTGCAGCCCCACAGTCTGCTGGAGAGGAGCTGAGAGGGGCTACGTGCCTGTGTGTGTGCAAAGACGAGGGGGATAGGCAGCCAAAATAAGAGGATGGAGGCCTTAAAGTGAGAGGAGTCAAAGTGGGAGCGCATGAGTCGTCATTAGGGGAGTTGGGAGAAGGAAGTGAGGTAAGGGGTCGAAAATAAGGGAGCAGGGAGGTGCAGTAGGGGGTAAACTGGTGCGAGTGGAGGGCAACGGAAGGAAAAGGAAAAGTTAAACGCTGGAATATTAGCTCGCCACCTTGATGAGTCACCTAATTATGTGAATCTGAAATTAAGAGTAATCAGGGCGCCACCCAAGGGGTTTAAAAGGGTAACAAGGTGTGAGCCTGATTACAGTATGTGCAAAGAGATGAAGTGTGAACACTGAGAGTGAAGACGGGTCAGGTGTGAAACAAGATGCGAGGCGAAAAGGTAGAAGAAGAGGTAGAGGGAGGCGAGAGAGGCAGAAGCGTTGAACTGAAGCTGTGTGTTCGTGTGTGTCTATTGCGGCGTGTTCTTGGACAAAGCTGTTGTCTGGAGGTTTCTGGTCTCTCTGGTGATCTCATCATCTCCAGCCTGTTGCCATTAGAGGGTGTGTGTGTGTGTGTGTGTGTGTGTGTGTGTGCGTGCAGCCCTGTTTCTGTGTGCGTACGTCTGAGCATGTGTGCGTGTCTGTAATAATTTAGCCCTTCTGTGATTTAGTGTGTGTATTCTGTTGAGCTAGCAGAAACTTGGTGTGCGGCTGTGAATGCGTGTGTGTGTAAGTACATGTGTCTGTGTGTGTGTGTGTGTGTGTGTGTGTGGTTGAGTCAGTAGCCAGGGACTCCAAGCCACAATATTTTCCCCTTCAGTCATGTTGTTTTATATCATTCATAGAGAGGGGAGAGAAATGGAGCGCGGGGTGGTGTGCGGTTCAGATAAATACGGTAGTAAAGACGAGAGTGATGGCTGAAGACGAGGAGGTGTAGAAGAGGAAGAGTCAAGGGGATGGAGGGGAGGCGGACAGAGAGGGGTGAAGGAAGTGTTTGCAGAGTGGGTTGGGGTTGAGTACACAGTAGCTCTTCTGACATAGAAGGACAATATTTGCAGACCACACTCGACATGCACAAACACACACCCACATGTAGAGCGAGAGCCCAGGTGTGTGTGTGTGTGTGTGTGTGTGTGTGTGTGTGTCCTTTGAGCTTTACAGCTGAGGGATCTGCAGTAAGCTGGAGGTGCTCCGATGAAGCAGAGGTGCAAAAGATGGCAGATTTCAATGTGAAAATCAATCTGTCAGCTGCAACTGACAATTATCTTCCACATATTATTTCGCAATCTATTCGAATGTCAAATAAAATGTGAGAAATGCTCATCACACTTTCCCAGAGTCCCGAAATGAAGTCTTCAGATTGCTTTTGTTTTTGTTTTTTTGTCCAACCCAACAGCCCAAAAACCCCAAAGAGTCATTTTTGCTTAAAAAATGACTGAAATGATTGTTGGTTAGATAGCAATTTTTCTTTTCGGGATTAATCGGCTAATCATTCCCACTGTGAAAACAAAACTCAATCTGATGTCCGATGATCCATGCAACCAACGACTGTTTTCTACGGATTAATCATAAAGTCTATTAAAATGTCCAAAAAAAATGCTCGTCTCACATTCTCAAAGCCAAACTAGCGTCTTTAGATTGGGCTTGTTGTGCTGTTGGTTGGACAAAAGAAGCAAAGACTCTTCATTTGACTTTTGATAAAAAGACAAAGAAAAGACACTGATGGACATTTTCACCGTTTTCTGAAATATATATATAACAACTAATCGATTAATTGAAAAGAAATAACCAAAAGCTCAGTCAGCAATGAGAATAATTTAAGTTGCAGCCCTAGTCTTAATTAAAGTTGTACTAGGCCTATAAACAAACAGAGTCCTCGATACAAGCAGTACCAGTTTGCAAGAGCTTACATGAGCTCTAGATGTCTTTTAAAGCTATATGTTTACATTGATATTTGTAAAAAATATATAGAGAGAGACAGAAACCAAAGAACATTTATATTTTCAATTATGGTCGGGTGAGAACAAAAATACCATGAGCAAGATCAAAGGACGAAATTACTAAAACTGTCAGAAGCAAAGCACCTTTAATCTGTTAATATTTTGATCTTTAGAATTTCTTAAAGTAATAATTAAAAAAAAAAGAAATTACAATTAGTTTCTAAAAACCTAAGATAGCATCTTCAAATCACGTTTTGACCGACCAGTATTTCAAAACCCAAAGATATTCAATTCACTGTCACGTAAGGCGAAGAATAGCCAAATAGAGAGGCGTAAATGAGGACATTATTTGTAATTTTTTTGCTTGAATTGCTGCTGATTAATCTCTCGTATGATCAACACTGATGCAGGACTGATCCCTGCCCGAACAAACACACTGCAGCTGCAGACTGTCTCCTCTCTCCTGAGGCCTCATGGTTTGTTGGAGGTGAACACTGAGGAAGATGCTGCGCGGCTAAGATTATATTTCTTTCCTGTGATTGTCCAAACTTTCTGTGTCTCATTGTATTTAAGTTTTTTTTATGACATGCACCCAAGGGCACCAGGGAAAGTGCTTTTCACAAGGACGGGCTTCCCCCGCTCACCATCCTGATGATGACTCTCCCCCCTGTTCTCCTCCCCGCTGTGGTAAACCTAAACCACCAGGCGTTCACCTCACCAACATTAATTATCTGCTGTTTCTGCTGCTGTGTGACCAGATCTCTGTCGCCGCCGCCCTGTGTGTGCTCAAACGAGTCAGTGTAGCCCACTGAACTAGAAGTGCCTCAGGCATGCATGCATACATTTGAGCCTCATGTGTGCAGGCAGACAGGTGAACTCAGAGAGGAATGGTATGTTCCCGTGACTTCACGTTTTCGGTCTTTCGAGGAATGTGTACACTGAGCGCTGCAGGCATCCGTCACAGTTTTGGAGAGACATGCACCCAGAGAACCTGAGTTCTGAAAGGTTATTCAGGGGGTTCTTTTCAGCGCATGAACGTACTGTGTATGCTCACGTGAGGTATGCTTGGCTCATGTGTTCACACATGTTACTGAGCCCTGCGGTGATGGGGTAATTTGCATGTACTGTGTTTCAGAGTTTAAGGGAGTCCACAAGGTGTATATGTGTGGAGGGATGTTTGCTTTTAGTTTTAGATGCTCAAATGTCAAAAGTTTTAAGCTACTTCAATATAAGGTTGTTTATATTGTTGTGCCGCAAGGCTAACTGAGCTAACTAGCTAATGGTAGCCACAGCTAGCAGCATTTAGCTGCTACTCGCTCAAATCGCACCTTTAATATCTGGTGACCTCAAGTACCCCTGTTTAGTATTTATGAGTAGGGCACATTTAACATTTCATAAATGCTTCAGAACCTGGCTGCACCTTTTTTTCAGTTTAGTAGTTTAGTCTGTAAAATGTTGATAATTCTTTCCCAAAGGCCAGTACGACGTCCTCAAATGTTTTGTTTCGTCCAAAAAACCCAAAGACATTCAGTTTTCTGTCACAGAGAGGGAAAGAAACCAGCAAATATTCACAATCAAGACGCTGGATTTAGTGAATCTATGCCTTCTCCTCTCTTAAAACATATCACAAACCAGTTAAGCAATTAGCGAAAGATATAGAAAGTAAATGAATCGTTGACAACAAATCGATTAATTGTTGCAGTTCTAGTTTGTAACACAGTAAACAGTGGTTACGTTTTTATTAATGAGCATTTGTAACCAATTTTAACTTCCAATATGAAGTTCTTAAGATTTTGTTTTCAGAATATTACTCCTGTGTTTTACTATATTGTCATCCATTATATGTTTATAAACCAGCATCCAGTTACTGTCGCCCACAGCTCATCTATTTTGTAGGAAAGTTAATTTTTAAGTCTCTTTCCCAACTCAGATACTGACACTCTGGGATTGTAGGTCAGGTCAGCAGCTACATTACAATGTGTTTTAAACCAGTTAGGGAATATATACAAAATGTACCATGTATACTTCTTAGTAATGCTGAATAGAAGGCGTGTTGGCTAATATGTTTGGATAAAAAAAAAAAACACTTGATATTCCTTTATTCATATTCTTACAATGCGTACACTTAACAATTGAAAGTGTTCAACAACGGATAGTAATTTAGTTTCTGTCAGCTGTACATGTTGGACTGGAGACTCAAGTTCTCTCTGCCTGTTCTCTGGTGCTTTCCATCAGTGACACTGTGTCTTTCATTTGTTTGCCATTGTGATTGATTATGAGTCAGCGATGTGTCTCTTGCTGAAGTCCTCCCCTTTCATTCCAAGTAATTGTTGCATTGCTGTTTCAATAGCTGAGGGGAAATATTTAAATGGATAGTGGGGACTTCCACATTGGGGTTTGATTTTTTTCAAACCGGAGCAGCCTTCGTTCATTTTGAATTTCATGTTTCTGTCGGGGAAAATACCTGTACGCCGCGCTGTCACTGTACGCTGACAAGCTGAGAAGTTTCATCTTTTGTCCTCTTTCTGATTCTGTTTGTGCTTCATACCTGCTTTTATTATCGCCTCTGTGTGTATAATTCACAGCCAAAATAGAACATCAGCTTGACCTCTAGTTGAACTACTATACAATACAAACCCGGATTAGAAAACACACCCTTAAAGACATATGTACACACACACACACACACAGTCCTCCACCTGACCGCAATCTCTTTGTTTCTTTGGAGCCGGGCAAAGGGCGAGGCTTCAGTCGTCATGTTCACACCCTTCCTGACCCAGCGAGCAAGCATCCTGCTCTCCTATTGGTCAGCTCCCCATCTGGAGTCTGTATGTGTGTGTGTGTGTGTGTGTGTGTGTGTGTGTGTGTGTGTGTGTGTGTGTGTGTGTGTGTGTGTGTATGTGTGTGTGTGTGAGAGAGTGTGTGCCTTTGTGTGCGTGCGCGCGCGCGCGCGCGTGTGTGTGTGTGTGTGTGTGTGTGCGTGTGTGTGTGTGTGTACTAGGGTGTGACGACCTGTGTTCTTGCCCATTTGTTAATAATTAAAGGCTGACTTGTCTCCAGACTGTGGACTTTAATCAGGTCACACACACACAGACTCCCTCAGGGTACATTCTTTGACAGTTCATGTTGCCTTAATGCTCTGGTGAACATACACACACATACACACACTCTCACACACACTCATAAACACATTCATTTAGGCACAAACACAGAGTCATCGCAGCTGCACCTGGCCATTCAAAGCCAAGGTAACTGGAAACACCTTTGAAACCTCACACGCTTTTCATCTAAACACTCAACAGGCCTCAGTGGTGTGTGTGTGTGTCTGTGTGTGTGTCTGCGTGTGTGTGTATGTGTGTATGTATGTGTGTTTGTGTCTGCCTGTTCAGAAATGTGTGCAATACTATCTCTGTCTAGTATCCTACACTGGGTAGTTTTGAGCAACATCACACCTGTAACTGTGTCGAAATCTCGTAAAACGAGGTAAAAGTCGCCTGTGGCATTGTCTGAGCAGGCCGCTGATTTTTATTTGAACTGTTTTGACAAACAGTCAGACGGACAAGATGATTGACAGTGTCAGCGGACGTGACAAAATGAGAGAGGAGAAGTTGTGTAAAAATCTGACAGAAAACGCGTCACGGCGCAGTAAAACACACACAAACACTTCAGACACTTTTCAGCCACCTATACTTAACTACAGAGCCTCGTCTCGCCTTTGCCTCTGTGATTTACTTTTCATCGCTTCTCAAACGTGTGTGTGTGCGTGTGAGTGTAGAAGCATTATTTATTGCAATTTAACAGTAAAAGAACAGGGATATGGACAGTGGTGGTATGTCGGGGTTCCACTTGTTGCACTGGTGCGCCCAACTTTTACATTTAGGTGCACCAGAAGGTAATTATGGTGCACCCAATGCTATATGTTAATTTGATTTCTTAACACATTGTGTAGATGATTGTATACAAGAAAAAGAGAGTGTTAATGAGCTGTTAACACCAAAGAGACATTTCCTCTCTAAACTTCTCACAAGTCTTCATTTAAACTCACCAATATTTCACAAAAAAGTGGCAAAAGTCAGAAGAAAATAGTCCAAATTTAAAAACGAGAACTTTGTGCCTTCTTTCCTCCGACCCCATCAAACTTCTCACAACCCCTCAGATTTGTTTTGTGTCATAAGGGCTGGAAAAAACAACTTTTTAAGTACATTTAACTGATAATACTTATGTACTTTTATTTAAGTATGGTTTTAAATGGCAGATTTTAACTTAACATGAAATATTTTTTAATGTTTGCTTTTTCACTTAAACGTACTACAGCTTTTAACTGATTATGAAACCGTCTCAGTTTAATACTGATGCCTCTAGCAAACTAGTTCATTAGCGGGCAAGTCATAAAATTAAACATAATGTTTTATGGCAAAGTGCTGAGGATGAATCAAGGGGTCTAACAGCCTGAGGAAAGAAGCTGTAGTCTGGAGGTTCAGTACGGCAGTAAAACAAACTTTACTTTGTTTCACCATCGTTAACTCCTGTCAAAATGAGCTGCCAAGTAAACAACCTATCAAAGTTTCTTGTAGTGGCTTCAACTGGTACTGAGTACTTCTTCATCCACCGGTTTCATTTTATCCAAGCTAAACATAAAAATCAATGAAATTACTTTTAAATGTGTTGTTGTTTACTTATGGCTGGGTATGTGTGCTTTATTTTGTAGGAGCCTGGCCTGTGCAGCCATGCTGATGTATGATTATCCTCTGAAGACAGACATGGAGACGGTAAGACACATGTGTGTTTGTCTAAATGTAGCTTTGGGTGCTTGTGTGTGTTTGTGTGCGGCGATCATGCCTGAACATGTACAGTAACTCTGACCTACACACACCTACACACATGCCTGTTACGTGTCTAGACAGACTGGTTCCCACATTCCTGCTCTTCCTGGACAAACAGGCTGCTGTACAGTGGACATTTGAATACAATGGGTAAAAACACTGCCAGGCAGCAGGCTAATGAACACACACACGCACACACACACACACACACACACACATAGACACAACATTTATCCGCTTCCAAACAGAGCTGGGTTTAACATTTTTTGGCTGGCTGTAGTTGTTTGTGCGGCAGAAACGTGTTTTCCCTGTGATTCAATGCAGAGCGGAAAGTTTTAACTCTCTGCTCTTTTGTCCCCCTTCCCTGCCTCCTTCTCCTGCATCCTCTCCCGCAGTCATTCTACTCCTCGTTGGTGAAAACCTCTGAGCCGTACGGAGTGATCTTCTCCCATCCCACCCACCTCTACCACCCGGCACACATGCACGCCTTCACCCAGTCTCACACCCCCAGCAACCCCACACACACCCAGCTGGAACCAGTGGACCTGTCAGTCAGCAAGCGTTCCTCCTCCACCTCTTCCTCCTCCTCCCCACCCTGCTCCTCCGCCTCCTCCCCGGCCTCCTCACGCAGCTCCCCGTCTTCCCCCTACAACCCGGCGAGCCACGCCTCCCCCCGCTGCTCCCCTCCACACTCCCATCCGCGCTCCTCGCCCTCCCATGCTCTCCCGCCACCCATTCCCTCACTTCCTTACCCAACCCCGGGCTCCGGGGTCATCCAGGGGTCAGGGGTCTTGGTTTCTCCGGTCATGGTGCCTCTGTCTGTCCTCTACCAGTCGCCGTTCCACCTGCATCAGCCGATCATGGTGAGCCCGCCTGTCACCGGTGAGGACGACCACCATCGAAGCAGGGACCACAAGCCAGGTGAAGCCACGTTTATCACAGCAGCATGCTTACAAGCTAACATGCTAATGCAAAACTATCTTAGTTTCATGTATAAGGTAGAAACAATATATTCCTGTCAATACTGAAAAGCTCACATTTGCTGATTATTTCATATCTACTCAGTTCACTCTACGAAGCCGCTGGAGCTGCGAGTCGACGTCCACGACCTGCACAAGCCAATCAAAACAGAGCCCCGCCCTGAGCTCATTCATGACGACTACAGCAGCCAGGAGATGAAGTCATCAGTCATCAGGATACCACACGAATACGGGTGAGTGACACACCGTCACACTCACACAGATTATGAAAGAAACCTTTCATAAGTTTCACATTCTGCTGCAGAGCTTCCCCTTTGACTTTATATGGAAGTGAGTGGTGGTCAGTGGGCTTGTTCTCGACAGGATCCATATCTGTTCCTGTTGAGATTTTTCTTTTTTATTTAAGGTGGAGTCCCTAGACTAGGGCTGGGTATCGATTGAAGTTTATTGTTAGCTGAACTGATTTGATGTTCTGGTTTAAAAAAACAATCCCTTTTTCTTACCTTGTTTGGAGCAATTTTTGAAATGAAAGAAACGTGTGATGTTTATCCAGGAGGCATGTTGTTTTAAAGTAATCTCAGAAGTTACATAATGTTGATTTAACTGTCTCTAAACAAACCCTCCTTAAAGGAGAGCGGTCTCATTCAGTGAAATCAGAAAAGGAGAAAGAGCTCTGTTCAAAATGTCTTTGGGAAAACATACAAAGATGGCAGTTTAACGACAGCCTCTTCATCATCGTGTTGATGATGCATTGGGCACGATGGAGAGCGGAAGTTAACCGGGAGCAGCTAAAAGCCAGTTTAGAGATGAGTTTCTAATAGACAGAGATAACACAGGACCAGTAACACCTGTCATGAGCAAACGGCCTGAACTGTGTGGGTGTGTCGGATTCCTTCATTCCACTGTGGCGTCTTTTATTCTGTCACTTCCTGCCGCGGCCGTCGGCTCCTTCCCGCGTCTTCTTATCACCTTCCAATCGGCCACACAGGTTCATATCGGCCGCCCTAAGCTTTTCGCCCCCCTCGGCTTCTCTTCCTCCTTCCTTCCCATCTTGACTTACTTTCCTTGATCAGCACTTCCTGTAATGTTAGCGCTCATTGTCCAGCGACTCCCACTCATTCATGCCCTCCTCCTCTGCCCCTGTTTCCTGTCTCCTCCTCCTCCTCCTCCTCCTCCTCACCTCCCCTTATCATCTGTTTCGTAAGAGCGGCTCTTCTCTCGGTTATACATGCAGTCGTTGCAGGCATCACAAGGCATCGTTACTGAAATCATTAGAGCCTTAAGGGCAAATAAAGGGTGTGTCCGCATCTGTCGCCACCTCTCCGCTCAGCTCACACATGAACAATGTAAATATACAGCATGTATACGGTAAACAGGTCACGTTTGCTCAGTGTGTACGATAATGATGGGGTGTGTGAAGTGAAGTGGCGTGTGTGTGTGTGTGTGTGTGTGTTTGTATCGCAGGGGATTTTCTGCACATTCCTTTATGCCGAGCTGATCTGTGAGGGATTCTTATTTCAACACTCGACACCTGCTCTCAACTGCTACTCACACACACACACACACACACACCCTTTAATGATAGTGCGGAAAGACAACTCCTTTTTGTTTTCATCTTTGGCTGCAAAATGCTTGAAAACGTGGTTTTTCTCAACAGTTTTAATGCTAAACGTTTGCACAGAAAAGCTCTAATACACACACACGCACACCCTGCAAAGTTGCATCTCACACGTCACAGTTTGGGGTTTATTTTGAGCCGCACTTAGAAGATTTGCTTCAGATTAAACGTAAAAGCCAAACACGAGAGAGGTGACATGCTAAGGCGTGGTTGACTGGAAAAGGTGGGATATGTTATTTCTTTAACTTCCTGACTGGTAGAAGTTGTTATTGCAACCGAATTAATCTCGAATGAAGATTGCAACATCATGAAGGAAGGGGGTGGTTGTTACTCGACACCGGCGCCCTCTCCTGGTCAAACCGATGAACTCTAAACACAGGAATCTCTTCTTCTGTGTATGTGTCTCTCTCTCTCTCTCAGGGGGAACAACCCATCGGTAATAGTTCATTCGGGCACGCAGCATCCTCTCCCTGCTGAATCTCCGGACACACTGAAAAAGAGGCGAATTCACCGCTGTGACTTCTCCGGCTGCAACAAAGTGTACACCAAGAGCTCCCACCTCAAAGCACACCGCAGGACACACACCGGTAAGAGTCTTCATGCACACACACAAGCCTGCAGCACATGGTCACTCTTGAGATCGCAAGTTATTTATATCGTTATCACGGAATAACACATGTTGTTTTCCCCGAGATAATGAGGTCATTTTCCCCCAGAAAACAATCTTTGTTTATGTCTTTATGTCACAAGATAATAAATGTTGTTTCCCTGAGGTTGCAAGATCATTTCTCATGAGGTTCATAAGTGACCGCTACATGCACTCTGCTCTGTGGGGTGGGTTTGGGAGTTTTGAAAGACAAACCATATGAACCTTTTATGAGCTTAAATCCGTTGCTACATGCTGGCATCCCAGATAGCAAAAGTGTACCTGGCACGTTCATCTGGCCGACATACCGCATGGAATGATGGCACTCTGAGCCACAAGCAGGGCCACAAGTCAGCCAAAAACAGACCTTGTAAACCAAGTCCGTTCTGGTTCATTCGGTTGGCTCACAGCTGACATGTGGCCATGTTAAGGCCTGCTTGCGGCTCAGATTTGGCAAACAAGTCCTAACTGCCCAAGTGGTATTGTTCCACGCATTATGTGGGCCGGATGAACACGTCTGGTGTGGGCCAGATCTGGGACAGGACAGTTTTGCTATCTTGGATGGCCCTGCTGGTCTAATGAACATTGAGCTATAGGGAGTGAGAGGGAACAACCTTTTGTTTTCTTGTGATAACAGATATAATTTATCTTGTTTTCTTGGGATAACAAAGCTCCTTATCTCAGCTCACTAGAAAGATCTTATCTGAGGAAAACATTTGTTATTCTGTGATGATGACAAATAATTCATGATCTCAATCATACAATTTAACTAGTTATTTCAGAGAAAACGGAAGAAATCATATCTTCAACCCATGATCGTTTAGGGCTTCTGTACTTTCCCAGAACTTCCCCTTTTACATGCCTCGTTCTTTCTCTCTATGGGCAGGTGAGAAACCCTACAAGTGCATGTGGGAAGGCTGCACGTGGAAGTTCGCCCGTTCAGACGAGCTGACGAGACACTTCCGCAAGCACACAGGAGTCAAACCGTTCCAGTGCCCCGACTGTGAACGCAGCTTCTCTCGTTCTGACCACCTGGCTTTGCACAAGAAGCGCCACCTCCTGGTGTGAAAGCCTCCACCAGGCAGCTTGAAAAAGAAACTTGGTGCTGGGTTCAACATTGGACTGTACCACTTTGACTTGAGGGTGGGGAGTTTTAAAGAGCTGGCCTTACACTTCGAACTCCAACAGGGAGTGGGAGGAATGTTCCTCAGGGTGCAAGTTTAGACCCTTTCACCTCATTAGCCTGAGTATGAGCTGGTGTCAGCCCGCCTATCACACCATCCGTCAGATCGTTTTGACATCACAATAGAAAAATAGTTGTTGTGCCAGATCAGCTGTGGAAGGTCCAGACACTTTTGCTGCAGCATCTCAGCTGGCCTGAGAGCGGTGCCCTCTTGTGGCTGCAGAACGAACCTGCACACGGCATGCTCAAGCTTCTCTATTTTTTTGCAACATCAGCTTTCATTTCCCTGCATGCATTCAAGTACAGACTATGGACTTAAACAGACACGCGTTTATCTGCTAGCTAGGCCGACATAATGTGAAAAATTTCCAGAATGTATCATAACTCACGCCTACTGTGCATAATGATCATCATCATCATCATCATCATCATCATCATCATCATCATCATGTCATAGATCAGCTGTCTTTTGTCAGCGCAGCTACCTATGACGTAACGCTAACGCTAACTCCTTCATGGATCGCCACATGGACCGCCACATTAAAACACCACACACCTCATCTGCCTCTAAAAGCTTACATCATGAAGTGACTTCAAAACAAAAAACAACAGGTAGCTAATGCTCACGTTTCTCTTGTACATACATGCACACACAGCAGAAAACATGCACTTGATAAAAGCAGCTCAGCCTCAGTCTGGTGTGCTTTTGGTATTTGGGTTGAATAAAAATAAAAGAGGGGACTGTGGGTCTTTCATTGTCAGAGTGAAGTGTTTTTTTCTTTTGTTTTTTTTTAATTTTCATTCAGAAATGTGAACGTTGCTGCACAGGGGCATTATTGTGTTAGTAAGGAAAAGACACCACTTGGTTGATTTAAGGGTAGAAGCAATGAAATGTCTTATATCGAGTTTCGTATCTGTATGAACAGTTGTTTTGGTTTGTGATGTGACGCCGTGGTTGCCTTTTATTGTTTGACACTTTTATATGGGAAAAATGCAAAGTGCAAAGCAGGGAAATCTGCTCTTTAATTTTTGTTTTTGTATCAGAAGCAGATAAGTTTCATTCCAGTCCTCCATACAGGAGACCTAATTTGAAAGAAAAAATACATCATCATAATTCATCGACCATTTTCTTTTTCTTTTAGCACAAGTTTCTGTTTTTACAGTTTCCGGAGAACAAAAAAAGAAAAGTTTGTTTATCGCGTCTTTGTACATGTCTCCAATGTGCACTTTATATATATATGAATATATATAAAACTTTCCCAAAGCCACACATTTTTTAATCACAACAGTTTTGTCTATTCATATATCTGCTGGTCAGTTTGATCCGAAGCATTTAACAGGTGTCTTGGTTTGTCTTTTAATGCCAGATAAAGGTGTGACTCTATACACACACACACACACACACACACACACACACACACACACACACACACACGTGTGCACACACACACACACACTCACACACACACACACACACACACACACACCGAATGTAGTGACTCAACCGATCTGCATTTGCTCTTGGATTTTCCTTTGCTTGTACATGTTTTTGTATCTCTGCAAATATAAGTTGTAATATATATATGTATATGTATATTTTATAATTGATTATTAGACTGAAAGGGCAATTAAAGGTTTTTTATTAAGCATGATTTTGATACTCTCATAATAATGGATATTATACATTTCCATAATGTTGCTATCTATCTCTTTTCAATCTTAATGTTGGCAATTCAAAGGGAACATGTTAAACTGTGAACATATAAGTGTACAGGTCTATCTGCAATTTTGCATTATATTTTAAAACAGAATATTCATACCACTTAATAAACTTATTGATAATATTTGCAAAATGGAGTGCTGTGTCTTAAATTTGGATGTGTGTCATTAAAGTGGTTTATAATGGAAAAATGTTGAACATTTGCTGGTATTACCTTCTCAAATGTGACAGTTTATGACTATAAGAAGAGCTGCACAAATTATCGAAATATCATCGATTGCAATATGGCCAAGTGCAATATCCAAATCACAAGAACCTGAAAAATTGTTTTGATAAAGGTCAAATGTGTGACAACAAACCAGTGTTATAAGAAGATGCTGTAGTGCTGCAGAGATGCCCTGGTCTCCAAATCTTGTTTTCCAGAACATGTTTGTTTGGTACAGACTCCAACAAATGTCACATCGTCATGTTTTTAGTAGTTTTTTGGGTTTTTTTCAGTAAAAATTAAAATTGTGATACAAAAATTACAAATTCCACTATTGATCAATCATATCATAATTGCAATATATTGTAACTGTAATATGATTTTTACCATATAATGCGGTTCCATAAATAAGTAAAACATCTTCGGGTTTCATATTAAAGGTTTGACTGCAGCTTCAGTTTCAGTTTATCTAAATCAGCCTTTATATTTCTCTTGGCCCTGAACATATTATGATATTATAATCACTAATAAAAGGTTTTAGTATGATATAACGTAATGTAATATAATATAATATAATATAATATAATATAATATAATATAATATATGATATGATATGATATGATATGATATGATATGATATAATGAACTAAAGCTTCTGTTTGTAAGATGGTAAAACTGACGCTTTGGGTTTCCCAACTCGCTTTAGGATTGTAGGTCGGGTCGGCCACCACCTGAAAGCGTCAGTATCTGGCGAGTTGGGAAACCCAAAGCGTCAGTTTTACCTTCTTACAAACAGGAGCTTTAATTAAGCTGATGAAAAAATATTACAAGTTGTAGTCTTTTTGAAATTTATGATATGATGTGATTTTTATTAATTAATTTTTTATCTTTTTTTATTTTATGACACTTTAACAAACGTTTGACTTAACATTAATATACTACTCAAAAAACAGTGAGATATATCAGTAAGAAAAACTTGCTGTAAAAGTCAAGTCATTAATCTGAAATTGAAAATTATAGTTAATATACATTCTCACACGGAAAGCTGTAGCTGCTGTGTTCAAAAGGAAAAGGTGTACTGTGCAAAATATTGAAGAAAGTGTAAAGAAACAATGTACGTCTGTATATACAGCTTCATATAACTGTTTTATTCAATGTATTTCAAGAAGAAAACGTGGGCTCGTCCGGGATTTGAACCCGGGACCTCTCGCACCCTAAGCGAGAATCATACCCCTAGACCAACGAGCCGCCGTGCTCATCACGCAGATACAAGTGTATTCTAATTGTACCAACGTACGATATACTGCTGTGATAGATTTTCTATAACTATACACATTAGAAATTATTATCGATCTTTTCGACTCGAATCCCGAAAATCCGAGACAACAGCCCATTGTGTTTCCCATCCAAACACAAGTATCCAGGCGAAGCGAGATGATTCACTCCCGCCCACCTCCGTCTTCGTATTTACACAGGAGGCGTAGCATCAGGGCCGTAGCACAACATTCTGGATGCTGACCATAGGCACCCTTTATGGGACCCTCCCCAAATCCACAGCTGTTCATGCTTGCATCTCTGTGGGTCCTCCTCCAATAGATCTTTTTCACAGCGGCCATACTGACATGAAATAGAAGGTAACCACAGGTTTAATGACAATTCAGCAGTCAGCAGCAACTGTCAGTGGTGGAGCTGATGCAGCGGACTGTGAGCTGTTGCCCAGCAGGTAAACACGGGCCCTTTGGCTGTCACAGCTGCAGAGTCTCTGGGTTCATCAGGCCGAAGCTCTGCTGCTGCTCCAACACCCAGCCTGTCTGCTCCACCTGCTCTCGGTGAAGATACAGAAGCAGCAGAAGACTGGGGGAGAGGCCGAAGAGGTTGGTGTGCTTGATCTATAATCCCTAATAAACAAGTATTGCAAGGGAAGGCAAAACACATTGCGGGGGAACACAGAAGTATTGCAAAGGAATGCAAATTAATTCTGGGGGAACACAAAAGCACTGTGAGGGAACGCAAACGTATCAGGAGGGAATGTAAAAATGTTCTGCAAGGGCAAATGTTCTTTAAAAAAAAACAACAACTTTTAAACCTGCCTCAGTTTATGACACATTTTAACTGAATGTTAACTTAATGTCTTTAATCAGTTGCTGTATACACTGGCTTACTAGTCATTAGCCATAGTTACTTACTTTTGGCTATGCCAGCAGACTCACAGCCCAACAGACGACAGTGGTTGCTGAGGCAGTGACTCATCTTGTCCTCTCGTCTTTACTCTTTGGCGCAGTCACTGACCGGCCTGTCTACGTGGCGGGGCGGAAGAGGAGCCGCTGGCTGACACCAGACCTCGGGTGAGCTGCACTGTCACTTTCACAAAAAACTGTCTTTGCCATTTACAACTTGACCTTTTCCTGCAACAACTGGGGGACACGAGCCTGCAACAAGGAGCCGGCGATAAAGTTTCAGTAATTTGCTTCGGTGTTGAAAATTGTGTTTGTTTTACTGGTTAAGAAGATGATAAAGCTGCGAATAATAGCCTAATTGTCATGAACGCCTTGTAATACAACAGTGGTCTCTGTTGAGTGTCTGCTTGACATCGTTGTGTGTGTTGTCATAGTGTAATAATGTGTTAAAAGAAGCAGAGGACGCTTTGAGAAGCCTCATGTTGATGTTTTCTAATGATTGTTTTCATTTAACCAGTTTGAGTGATTAGCTGTAGGCCACAGTTTGATCTCTACAGGCTTTCTTTAAAAAAAAAAACTTGTCGATAAACTACATTAATTGTGTTGTTTCTCCAGAAACAAAAGAAGAAGAAAAAAACTGTCACATCATACTCATCGTGCCTCTTCTGCAGGCTGTCGTGTTTTTTCTTCTGGACAGATGATAGTTGGTATTGTGAACCTGTGAATTTTGCCATCTTTTGCAAACAGTCCATCGGAAGAGATAACGTTGTGCTAAATGGCCCTTTTCTTGCTGCCAGGAAACAGCCTTAAACAAACTTAACGGAGATTGGAAACATCGGGATGATAGTCGTGGTGAGGGTGCGGTTACAGCAACCTGCCAGTAGAGGCTGCTGTCGAGCCAGGAAACGATAAATAATCATTTGGGCTCACAAAGTTTGAATGAACACAAACGATATTCTCTTAATTTTAGACTGAAAATGAATATAATATGCAAGTTAATGTCATTGAATTTGTGATGGTTATTCCATCAGAGATGATGCTTACAGCAATCAGGGGATGTAAGACATCCTTCAGAAAGCTTTTCTTCTTATGTCAACCATAAAGTTTGTGTTTTTCTTCTAAACATCAAATATTAGATCATTGACTCTCTCTTATGTTTAATCATTGGATTTACATTAAGCCAAAGCCAATACATGCAAACATTTTAGAATGAAAACAAAGCAAAGACAATGCGTGGAAATGTTGCTGAAGTGATTGTTGGCCCTGTTGCAATGATGACCACATGTTAAAAAGAAATGAGGATAAAATGTTTGCAAAGACTTTGAATTGATTTAGAGATCTGTGTTTTTTGAGTGTTTGGACTTTGTGCTGTAAGTGGCTGAGCAATGTGATGTCGTGTTGATTATTCCACATGTCCAAACATAGCTAATCAATTATTTAAGTCAATTATCAAGAAAGAAAGGTCAAACATTCTGTGTTGCAGCTTCTCCAGCCTGAGAATATGCTTGTTTTCTCTGTTATATATCACTGTAAAATGAAAATCTGACCCAAAAAAGTTATTGACATCGAAAATGACAGTATTATAAGTTGCCGAAATACATGCAATGCAATCGTGTAGATGAATTATTATAATTATTGTTGTCATCACCCAACATATTTTTTATTTATTTGAATATTAAATAAAATCAGCTGGTTATCATGTTAACTTCTGCAACTTTTGTACATTCATATTCTGCAGATAGGTAATTTTTAAACTTTTTTAACCAAAACTTGTGCATGTCGCACTTTGAAAACATCTATTTGGACCTTTATAAGCTTAAATCTATGTTGTGATAAATGTATATGTTGTACATTTCTGTATATCTAAAGATAACACAGATCAACATTTTCCCACTAAAATCAAACATGTCTTCTCTTCCAGATCACCATGTCCCAGGCTGCCCCCTCTGATGGAGACCCCCCTGCTGACATCAACCCTCCGCCCACTCAGCCCGCTCACTCTGACTCCTGCCAGGATGTCCCAGCAGCCCCTGCACCTCCTTCAGACTCTCTGCAGCCTCCTTTGATCCCGGAGAGAGTCGCCCTCCCACAGTCCAGTGAGGAGGCGGCCACTGAGGACATCGCCACCGCTGCCACCACTGCCACCACTGCCACCGCTGAGACTTCAGAGGGTGTGGCTGACCAATCGGAGCCTCCTGCTGAGGGTCAGGTGTTTGAATGTGACCAACCAGTGAGTCTGGAGCCCGAGGCTGCAGAGGAGGATGTGGAGGTCTGTAGCACCAGTATCTCTACATTCATAACATCTCCAATTATTCACTTTCGAGGCCAATACTGATAATTGTATATTGTTAAATAACATTCTTTGTTTGTGTGTTTGTTTTTGTGCAGAAGTCACTTCAGGAGAAAGAAAAAGGTTGGGGAGGTTGGAGCTCATGGGGGAAATCTCTCCTCAGCAGTGCCACCTCCTCAGTCGGTACGTCTCCTGTTGTTATCTCCTTTCACCATCTCATATTTCCTCATCCACACAACCCTCGTGTCTTCACCTTTCCGTGTGTCTGTGTGCAGGTCAGAGCCTGACCTCCGTCAAGGTGAAGGCAGGAGAGGCTCTGCGTCTCCACAGCACCTCAGTAGGAGAGGAGGCACGAGAGGAGGACGAGGGAGCAGAGGAGAGCAGAGAGGGAGGAGGTGAAAGTGGAGAGACCGACCTGTCTGGCTCTGGGGAGTCGTCTGCGAGTGCTGCAGCTTCTGGCAGGGGCGTCTTCTCTACGATCACACACGCTGTGCAGAACACAGTCAGTGAACACACACACACACACACTGCTCTCTCCACCTCACCAAGCTACAGAATCATAACGTAAACCTGCCGGTGGAGATAAACTCACTGATTCTCAGTCTCATTGTTAGTTGATGCATGATTTTCTGTCATGTTTTGAAGTGTTGTTACTTACAAATGTGTGTCTGATGTCAAACTTTTTACTTACCAAGTCATCAACTATTGTTCTTCTACGTCACAATGGAAGTAAGTTGCTACAGATCTGGTGAGCTTACATTAAGGTGAAGTAGTTATAGTTGGGCTGATACAGGGCTATTAAGTTCGATATATGGGATAAGGCTTGATTGAATTAAAGGGAGGGACTGTTGAGCCTTGGTGGAGGTATACACTCTCCTGAGTGCCATTCTAGTTTTTCATGCCTAATTACATAACATTACTGATCTACAAACATTAAATAAGTAAGTCAGAATGGGGATGTCCACACCATGAACGAAAGCTACAACAACAACTATAAATGGGCTGCGGACTCCTCACCTCAACTATGACACTGACAGTGGTGAACAATATCATCTGGACAACTTTCAGAGCGATTTGATGAAAGACAGAAACACTGACAGCAAATCAAAATCCATCTTTGACCCAACTGTAGCCGACCTCCCTTACGTAACTGATCGATGGCATTTAAGAAAGACTTTTTTGAGGGATATTTCTACAATGTGTTTAACGCTTATGTAACGTATAGAAGGCTGCAAATGTAACATTAATAAATGCCGTTTTACCTGAGACATGCTGCCAAACCATCTTTGGTCAGCCAGAAGTATTAATATATTCTCGTAACAGAGTGCTGATTCCCGCATCTCCTGTCGTATTTGGAGAACTTCATGAAACCAAATCCTCCTGTGGGTTTTCTTTTTGCTGTTTACAGAAAGTGATCGATCATCAGTGTGGATGCTCACATCGTTATCTTTTTTGTTATGGGTATAGGTATAGTTCTTGGTGTATTTTCATTTTTTTTAGCATTTCTTATTCTTTAAATTCAAATGTTCTTTGACAATTTGCCTTTTCCTGTCTCTCTCTCTCTCTCCCAGGGTAAGTCAGTGATCAGTGGGGGTTTGGATGCCTTGGAGTTCATTGGAAAGAAGACAATGACCGTTCTTGCTGAGAGTGACCCGGGTTTCAAAAAGACCAAGACCCTGATGCAGAAGACCGCCTCGCTGAGTCAGGCACGCAAACAGGGAGCTCAAACACACACACATATATAGACAGTGACAGACAGCCGAAACGTCTCCTCCTGTCATCGTTTAAAACTTGTGTATTGTGTGTCTGCGTGGAGGGATTCATTTGGTCATTTTCAGTTGGAATCCACATTCTGTGAATGCACCGGCTGTTGATTAAGGTTTCACTGTGGGTTTTTTTTAGATGTTGAAGGAAGCCAAAGAGAAAGAACGGGCTCGTCTGGGCAACCAGCCAATCAGCGCTCCCACGGCTCACTACGGTATTCTGTTTGACGACTACCAGGGCTTGTCGCACCTCGAGGCCCTAGAGATCCTGTCCAATGAGAGCGAGGTCAAGGTAAAGAACAACTGTGGGGAATATAGAGTTCTGTTCAGTCTCTTTTTAAACTGTGTTGATGAATATATTTATTCCTGATCTAGGTCCAAGCCTTCCTCTCGTCCCTGGTGGAAGAGGAGCAGGAGGAGGTAAAGAAGGAGCTGATTTTCATCAAGGACATCTTCATCAAGCGGGAGGAAGAGGAGGAAGGAGAGGGAGAGGAAAAAGAAGAAGAAGGAGGAGGACAGACGAAGGATAACGGTGATCTAAGTTCCCAATTACACTGTTCTACCCCCCTGTGTGAGTGACCCAAACCAGCCGAGCACCAGACCTGCTGGAGGTGAAGGAGGTCTCTGAGCACTGACCCAGGATCAGCTGTCCTTATTCCCTGTTTATTTTGGCTTTATTTTCTTGTTGAACTCTGTCATAAGTCCTGATATTGGATCAGAAGTTCAAGATCAGAGCTGATATTTCACTTTGGTTTAATTTTCCAATTCAGTGGATGATTTTAAGTACCAGAACAGGGGCATGAAGTGAGCATAAAAACAGGCGATAAATACTGTAAAATGGAATAAGACTTGATGATAATATTAAAGATAAGATCAAAGTAAGGATAGAAACTGCATACAGAGAATGCATAACATCATTTCATATTAAAACATTTTTATTTACCCTTTATTTAACCAGGGAAAAAAGTCTAATTGAGATTCAAATTCAAGAGAGTCCTGGCCAACACAGGCAGCAGCACAGTTACACAGTTGCAGACATAAAACAAATAATGAAAGAGAGACAGATAACAAATTGCTCAACAACGTACAAAACATCTACACTGAGCTGGATGTCCTGTTAGAAACATGTTAAATGCAATGTGAGACCAGCTCCTGAAGAATTCCCAATTTGTAACTGATTCAAGCAGTGCAGTAGTGCGAGGCACAACAAGGTTTTGGCTTTCTTTAAAAAAAAAAAAAAGAATTCAGAAGACTTCCCTGCTCAGAAGTTCAGGTATCTTGACTTCTGCTGCTTCAATTTAGCTATTTTCTTAACCAGTCCCATTGCTGAATAGTAGTGCAATGCTGCTCAAGTGCCCCTTCATAAAGTGATACATAATGATTTCATAACATCTCACCGGATGAAGAAGACAAGATGCTGCCTCGCTTTTCCGACAATTTATAAAGATGAGCCCTGCACGGGTTCCTGGAGGCGGCAGCAAACACCAAGACACAAGAAAACAGTTTATTTGTCTGTCAGTAACTCCCACACTTCTAACCAGCAGGAAAAAAAAAACAGGTACTTAAGGGACTGTGAGAAAAACTCTTGGGGCGGGGAGGAGGGGAACTGACTGTGATATTTCAGGCTATAAAAAGAAACTACCTGGAGTTGTTCCTGTTTTGCTTGAAAAACAACCACTTCAATACCCTTCCAAAACATGTGAAAAAAAGTTAATGCCTGTGTATTAGTGAACCAGTGAAAATGAAATATTTGCGCAGTCCTTTAATCTTAGTGAATGACTGTCGTAGGTAAATGAAAGGACTGACAGGCTTAATGACCGAACTAACAGTAAATCAAACGCATCACTGTCAGCCTGTGACACTATGTGGGTGTTTAATTTAAATAGATTCCTGTAAGTGAATCTCCTTTCGATTGTCCTCAACCACAGAGAGGTCAAAGGTCAGGAGCAGAGCTATCGGGAGTGATTCAGTTTCAGTGTCAGCTCAGGTGTTCGAAACACATTCTCTGTCAACATTTTCTTTGTGTTGGGGAAAAAACCTCACAGCGTTGTGTCAAATAATGTCTGATTCACCCGAAACACGCATAAATTAGTTTTCCTGTTTGCAAAAAGTCTGGAAAACCTGAGAACCTCACAGGAACCGGTGTTGGAGGCGTTTTGTTCCTCATCTGTTGTCTGCTTACAAAGTAGAAACAGCTCTACCAAAGTGAAATTCAGTGTCGAGGGGACACCAAGTGATGCCAAGTTTTTTGTTCTTTCATCAAATCTCACCAGCCACTTTTCACTTCACATTTTGAAAGCTATATGTAACCTTATGCTGTGCGACAGGTGCCCTCGGGCGATGTCACAGCATTCCCCTTTACCTGGAGGGTGTGACGCTGATCCAGCGCTGGTGTTCAGGGGCCACCGACACGTTCGCATCACATCACAGATTCTAAACAAAAACATTCGGATCAAGACAATAAATCTGCATGAGTGCTGTGAGCATCACGCTCTAATTGTAATTTATATATTGGAGTTTGAATTAATTTGGCACGAAAACAAGAATCAAAAGTGCACCAACTCTCTGTAGTGCTGTTAGCTGAAGGCAAACAAGGATATTATCATTATGATCTCAGCATGGGGGAAATCAAACATGTGCACCTGCTGCAAACTGCTCTCGTTTCAAGAATCTATGGCTTTAACATATGTTGTGTAGACTGAAGTGTGTTTGTGTGCGTGTGTGTGTATTATTGTGTTTTTTTACCAGCTGCCGATGGCGAGGAATTCGTTAGCGTTCTCACCGAGCTGCTGTTTGAGCTCCATGTTGCTGCCACTCCAGACAAACTCAACAAGGTGAGTCACACACACACACACACACAACATGTACTCAAATACTGCACTCAGGTACAAATTTGAGGTACTTGTACATTATTTGAGTCTTTTCTTTTCATGCCACTTTCTGCTTTCAGACAGGAATATTGTTTTTTTGTTTTCTTCATTGGAATTATGTGACAGCTTTAGTTATGAATTACTGTTTTGTTATGATTTAAAGATAAATCGAACCGAACATATTTTTGTATCAACCAATGAATCAACCAAAACAACACTGTAAACAGTGTATAGCTCGTCGACAGTGATGAGCAGTTGCCTCACTATCTTCAGCATCTTTACAAAGCAAACAAAAAATCTCTAAATTCAGTAATTTGATGCCGTGTCCGTCTCAGCTAACTCGGTCAAATTTTGCTTTACATTAATACACCAGTAACATTGATATGAGCAAGATGCAGAAGATGACAGCAGGTCCAACTCATCAGGATTTTATTTATTATTCATGATGTTTGGCTGCTTGTTTTTTATGGTTTACTGCTGTTTGTGTTTTTTTCTGTGTGACTGAGTGGATTAACTCATTTTGTTATACTGCTACTAAAGACTGAGAAAGCTGTTAAACATCCCAAAAAAACCTCTTTGGAAGATTCCACAGGTAAACTCATGTGGAACGCATGCAAATTATTGCATTCTGTTTTTATTATGTTTTGAACGGCGTCCCAACATTTCTCTTCCAGTAACAAAACACTGGAAGCATGTCAAAGCATCATTTTTTACCCTTAATTTGAAACCACAGTCTCCTGTTATTCTTCAACTCCTCATCCATACGCACGCACACTCTGATCCACTCTCTCCTGCTGCGGTCTTATAAGAAATACAAAAGTTATCACCTTTGAAGTCCTTCTGCATATTCAAACTCACACATATAGGACCTGTATTAGCATATGAGCGTGTATATGCATCTGATTAGCATACATCAGGATGGCGAGCTCTTTCCACGCAGAGCTGATGGGTGATAATTATTCATCACCAGGCTCGGATGAAGGCCCACGATTGGGTGAGCGTGGTGGAACAGCCGGAGACGGTCGGCGGGGAAACGCACGACCAGCCGGAAGGACAGGTCTCACCTGGAGAGACTGAAGACGAAGAGGAGGAGGAGAAGAAGAAGAAAGGCGGAGAGGAGCAGGGGGAGGAGAAGAGCAAGGAGGAGATGAAGGGAGGAGAGGAGGAAAAGAAAGAGAAAGACCCCGGATCTGTAGAGGTGAGGTCAGCTCAGCAACATTACGTGACTCAACACAGCAAAAGTAATTTGATCTACCCGTACTCCTGCTGTCACGGGCTCATTTGATTTAATACAGTGGTTCTATGTACGTGTGTGTGTGTGTGTGTGTCTGTGTCTGTGTCTGTCTGTCTGTCTGTCCTCCTCTCTCCAGGTTGTCTACTTGTCATCAGTCAGCAGTCTGGCTGAGGTGACGGCTCGCAGTATCGAGCAGCTCCACAAGGTGGCAGAGCTCATCCTCCACGGCCAGGACCTGGAAAAACCAGCCAGAGACCAGGCGCACATCCTCACCAGGTGCGCGTGTGTGTGCACATTTGTCTATATGTTTGTATGTGTGTGAGGCAGAGAGTTTTGCTAAGATCTACATTCTTATTCCAGGTTGACGTGTGCCATGTGTAAGGAGGTGGAGTGTTTGGCCAAGAAGTTCTCTGATACGCTGCTCTTTGTTGGGGTAGGTGAGAGGGATTGTATGTGTGTGTGTGACTAGTAGGGGTGTTAAAGGATGAGGCTACTCTATTCTATTTATTTATTTTCTGATTGCCAACAAATCCCAAATCACCCCAAAATCTAACACAACACTATCCCCACCTTGTCTTAATGTTCATCCTTGAGGCTCTCTGATCTAAGCTCATTGTGTCCTACTGGACATGTAAAGTGATTCACACGTAAGTTGTAAAAAAGAGGCTCAGTTATTTCCTAAAACAGCTTTGTACTGTAATATTTTGAAACTCAGAAATCAGGAATAAGTACAGTCAATTTGTTTGGGACTATTTTCAGCTGCAAGTCATTTACAGCATTTTTCTTCAGCAGATCAGTGTGAAATTTTGCATAATAAACAGTCGGACGTGTCACACTGTGTTTTCTCAAATATTAAATTAAAATATGTTTTATGTTTGAAATTAATCATAAAATTCTAAAGTTCTGGATATTTTTGTATCATTTCTACAAATGTACCAGTCATGCAGCATAATGTATAATTCTATTGTGCTGGGCTGAAGAGTTTAAATGTGACTATTTTCTGGCTTCTTTACTCATTGTAACAGTAAACTGAATATCTTTACAGACATTTATTGACATCTTGACCTTTCAGAGAAAAAGAGATATTTTTATTGACCAAAGAGGTAATTGATTAATCAACAATAGAAATTGTCTTTAGTTGTAGCCCTAATGTACATGCTGATTAGGTGACAATGAAAGGAAACGTCACAAAGTTAGATGGTGTGGCTCATTTATGTGTTTTGAATGTATTTGTAGAGAAATGGAGTGTCTGTAGTTTTTCTCCCGAGGCTCTCCATCAGTACGCTGAGTATTTAGACTGTGATGTCACATCTTTTCTCACTGCTGCTTCCTGTCTCTCATCTCTGGCGTTCTGTCTCTCAGGGCCGGAGGAAAGCAGAGGAGTTGAATCCGCTGGTCGATAGCGTGCTGCTAGAGGTGAGGTGTACAGATTTTTTTTCTCTGATAATTTCGATTATTACAGGTAGCGATGAAGGACATCAGTGACGAATCAGTGTGAGCCTGATGATGGCTGCTAGAAATGCAATAACAATCATTGCGCCTGACGTGTGTTATGGACAGAGATTCCCCCGAGGTACTGTTGTGAACAGATTTCCCAAGATCCTAGGTCACAGGTCAGCAGGAGCTTTTGGGCACATGTGTGTTGTTCTCTGATTGACAATCAGTCAGCTGGGAGGCTATATAAGGGGAACCTGCACTGTTGGTTGTATGTCTTCAGGGTGTCAACACCATCAGTTGGATTTCTGTGTTTTCTGTTTGAGTGAAAATCTGGGCTGAGTGTGTTTGAGATTTTTCTTCTGGCCAGTTACTATACAGTTTGCCCCCCCCCTCTCCAGTGACTCCGATTTCACCTTCCAGTCCTTTTGTCTGTCTGTCATTTTGATAGAATCAGACACCAAGGGACCAGTTTGCTTTTACCCTTTTTGTGATTTGTACAGTGCTTTGTTAGTTTCCCAACCTGTGACCCCTGTCCTTTTGCTTTCTGGGGAAAGGTAACACTTGATAATTGATCATGTTTCATCTGTTAAAGGGAAACAAGGTGAGGTGTGCACAAGCTATGTGTATAAATAAGAAACAGTAGATTCTGATCACTGGGAATACTCTTAAAAATACACTTTATTCCAAGTGCAATCAGCATTTCAAATATAAAATGTAACCATAAATCTTGCTTGACAATATTTTATTGTTTCATGCTTTGTTTTGATTATGTTGAAATACACATCTGTCACCAGTTGTGAAAAAGGTTAAATCACTTTTTTGTATGTGAAATGACAGTGCGTCTCCTCTCTGCAGGGCTCCAACAGCACCAACTACATCCAGAATGCATTTCAGCTGCTGCTGCCGGTCCTGCAGATCTCTCATCTCCAGAGCCAGCACAGTCGGTCCAACACAGAACCAGCAGCACCGACACAGCAATAACACACACAAACACACGCTACCTGCTCACCCGCTTGTCTTAATGTATCTATTGTTGTACAGTTAAGTGTCGAGAATAGATTATTCCAGATTAAGAGCTAAAATCTACATTAAGTGCCATAGCGACAGGCAGAAGATGTTTTATATATAACGTACATAATGTAATCTTAAAATAACAGTTTAACAAGTAGATACATGTCAAAGTGACCCACATGCAGGTTGAATGTGTGTCTCTTCCTTATTGTATCGACTCTGTTTCGCAGCTTAGTTTGTGCTTTGAGGAACCAAACGTTTTCAGAGCTGACTCGACTTTCAGCTGGCACTCATATCTGCCAAATAATGTTGCGTCTTTGTCGTCTCCAAAAGCTGAACCAAAAACAGAAAATTACTGATTGTGTTATACATTAATGTATATTAAGCGTTCTTTGCACTCCTGATGGTCTACTGTTATTTCAACACAGAGCATTGACTGACACTAGTGAACTGACATGTTTTAATCTGGTTTGAGACAAAATGCCAGTATTACTAATAATACATGACAACAACACTTTGAGCTTGTTTTTTTTATAATTATGATTATTAAATTATGTGAAGAAACACTACCTTCTATTTCACTCTTGTCCAGTTTGAGTTGAAAGAAAAATCTGATCTTCATACTTTAAGATTAGAAAATATAAACCTTAAAGATTTAATGTGGGCGAGTTCTTCTCTAATTATCTTATTTTTTTTGCCACTACACTTAAAAAGTAGTTCAATATTTTGCAAAATTTGCTGAAAACCTTTGTAAGATGAGAAAATGAATACCACTCTTATATCTGTATGATAATTAGGAAGTTACAGTCAGCAGCCAGTTACTTTAGCATAACACAGAGCCAAGGAACAAGTGGAAATAGCTAGACTGGCTACAAGTAATGACAATTTGCCCACCAGCACCACTAAAGCACACTAATAAACATGTCATATCTAGTGTGTTTTAATTCGTAAAAACAAAGCTAAGAAAAAATATATGCTGTGGCGTTTCGGGGGCATTTGTTCATACGTAAACCTGCTACGACCTACTTTTTTGGGGGGCAGTTGAAACAGCTTGTGAAACTTTTAAGTTGATATTGTGAATCTGTTCACAAACTGTTTGTTATTTACACCTCCAGCATTTGCATAGAAATATTTTCATCGTTCATTTGCATCAGGTTTCTAGCCACTTGCTGAATGTAAGCTTCTTTTTTCTCTGTTTTTTGTTTCCAACATCTCTTGAGGAAACATTTGGCTCGTTAGCTGCTAAATGATCCGCTCCCTTCACCAGCTAGTTGGTCAGTGTGTCTGTCTGCAGTTTAATGCTGAGAATGTCACATCCAGTTACTTTTTAGAACTTTTTCCTCTGAAAACAGCTTCAACAAACCATTTGGGCAGTAAATTTGGGCAAGAACAACTAAACAGATGAACTAAAAATCTCTATTAAGGTGATAATCCCCCCCTTCAACCCTTTCACATAGTGACATTTTGTCTTTTGATGCAACGTTAATACAAACAGTTCAATAGTAGCCACTGTAACAAACAAGATTCATTGGTAATGTATTGACTAGTGAGCTGAAGAGGTTCTGGTAGGGGAATTTCATTCATCATGACTGTTTCCCTGTCTTTATTCTAAATGCTAAGCTAAGCTAACTGGCTGCTGGTTTCAGCAGTTTAGCATTGTGCAACAACATGCTGTAGTTACATGTTGTAGTGATTAAAAAAACAAAAGCAGAATGTTAAATGAGTCTGGGTGAGTTTCAAGACGCAGTCAACACAAGTTTGCTATTCTTCAGATTTTAAGTTTCTGTCAACAGCAGTATAGCTTACGTTAGCCTCAGGAGCTAGAATGTTTTCCTTTGCTTAGCCGCACCATCACCTTCTCTGCTCTGGGATTTCTGCTCAGTTGTTGTGTTCAGGCTCGGATTGTCTTAATGCTAAGCTAAGCTAACTGGCTGCTGGTGCCAGCTACGTAGTTCCTGTAAACACATGATTTCACATCAATTTTCTCATCTAAACTCTTGACAAGAACGAAAAGGCTGAAATATTTCTTGAACAATAATAACATGGTGTGTCTGTCTTGAAACTCTCACATGACTCTTCACGATGATGAAGGCATGAGCTGAAACATGAAGGTGTTTTTATGTATTTCGTCCTGACATCCTGAAAAGGGCTTTTAATGCTGTTTTCAGCCATTTTTCATTTCTCCTCCTTTTCTTCCACCACCTGTGGTGTTTTATAGCAATCTCAAGGTGCTCACAGTGCATCTGTTTTTTTATACCCGGTGTTAAATTGGCTCTTCCAGCCTGCAGTTACACAGATCTCTGTTGGACATGACATATTTTCTTCCCCTTCTTTACTTCTGCTTCTTTTCTCTTTAGACACACAGACTCGGAAAGATATTAAGCCTGCTTTCAGCGGTAGATGGGGTGAGGCTGTTTATCAGCTGTGCTCGTGCCTCAGAATACAGAATGATTTGTAATGCGAAAATAAAAAATGTTTGAAAGCCAGGTCATTTTTTTCCGGCTCGGACAGTTTACTCATATATCAAGATTCCCTTCTAATAAAGTGCCCTGGGACTGTTTGAGGATGAGATGTTGAAAATAAACAAGTTTAACCATCTTTGTTTGTCTCAGATGTTTTTATTTTCATCTTAAAGGTGGCTGGTAATTGAAAGATAGGTGTTATTTTTCTCCAGTGCACTTTGAGTCTTTTTCTGTCCTCCTCTGTCACCAGGCCTGCTCATCTGTGAGGGAGGAGGTGGAGGGATGGCTCCGATGATGCAGGTTTGCTAAATATAGACAAGATATAAAAAAATATATTTGATAAACAGACAACATCACTCTTATGAAAGAGTAAGAGTGGGGTGATGTTGACTGTTTTGTTACAGTGCTGATTATCATATAAAGACTAATAATAAGTAAAAATTACAGTAAGACATGAAACAGGTGCGGTGTCACCTACAAGCGAGGATTCAGGTATTGTGTTGAAAGTGTCAATGGTGGAAAGTACTCAAACCCTGTTCTTATGTACATGTATAGTTTTCAGGTACTTTGCATAATAAGTCATTGGAGTAATTTCATTTTCTGCTGCTTTATACTTCTACTCTATTACATATATTTGTCAGCTTAAGTTGCTAGTTACTTTGTACATTGATATTATGATTGCAAAGTACAATCAGACATTTTTTTTTACAGATGTTGTTACAAACATCTAACATAAAAACAAGTAAACCTACTTAATACTTGCATCAAAGTGAATGTGAATCTTGAGTTTACCTGTATAGCACTGGTCGATGTTTCCATCCAGCAGAGTGTCTAGGTTGTCTGAAAAAAGTTTGTGTAGACTTTGAAATACAGTGTGACGAAAAGAACTGTAAGTGCATGTGATGTTATTCATTCTCTGAATTTACCTTGACTGTCAACTTCTTTAATAGGTGACAATGCTGTCAATTAAAGAAGCAAAGAAAACATGGTAAAAAGAAAAACTGAAATATCAGATCAATCAAATTATTTTCATCTAAACTGTGTGAAGAAACTTACTGGGCCACGTCCGGGACCCGAGTGAGTGTGGGATCATCCCTGTGGGACAATAAGAAAATATACAATGTAAAACATTTAAAAATCATCTCAAAAATGAAGATGTAGACCTTTTGTAGAGTTCATGGCGTACTAATTAACCAAAGTCAGTTACCTCTGGGACTAATGACGTCTGTGTGCCGCTCACCATCTGGTTTAAAGATAAGCAGAAGCATTCATTGTATCAGGCAAATTTATCATTTGTCATAAAGAGGTATTCTGCCCTCGCCTGAAAAAAGTTTCTCACAGAAGACCATGATGTCTGCTACGACACGATATAAGACAACCATTAAAAACATTTATCATAATTATCTTTGGGGCGAATGCCATCAGGATTGTACTTTCGACTGCATGTGTGTGAAAACATAGAAGGAGTTTACCTTGTGTATAAATGCACTTGTAATGTACCTTTGCAGGGTTGGATTTTGTTGGCCAGCTATGGATTGACCACTGCCCTTTAAGCTTATTTTTATGTATTTTTAGATTGTCTGTAGATGTTTATCACCGCCACCATTACAGGATTACACAGTAACTACTGACCAGATTTCCACAAACTTGGATGGAGGATGGATCTTGGCCAAGACAAGAACGGGACAGGGACAGATTCGGGAATGTTTTCTCTCTTTCTTTAACATTGCGAGATTGGGCTATTTATTCAGTGTTTTCATTAATTTCTCAGGGAATAATGTTGGATCTTGATTAAAATAATCAGACATATGAAGGCAGGCGTTATCCATGAGTGATGGAACTTCTGGGCCTTGGCGGAGGTATGCACTACTGAGAGCCATTCCAGTTTTATGTTTGCAAACTTGCTTAATTCAAAGTATTGCATATTGTATCGAATACAACAACATTTCAGGTGTACGACAATCTCTTCAACCACAGGCATTGAGAAAGCGAAGTTTTTATCTTGGCTTTATACATTTATAAGGGTCATCATGGAAAGTGTAAACTAAATTAAAGAAATTAAGAAAAAAATGTACCATTCAACTGCCGGTCCGGGAAGTTGTAAGCAACAGGATGCATCCTGGGCTTTTCTGACGAGATTAAGAGACATTTTCGGGTCAACATCAAAACATCAAGGTAACCCAGTGTGCATGTGTGTGTGAATGTGTGTGTGCATTTGTCTTACTGCATGAAGATCTCCCCCAGTAGACCTGTCTGAGCACACTTGTAACTATAATGAGCAGAAAGACACACAGCAGAACCAGCCAGAGCACCCTGAACATACATCGCCACTCGTCTGGAGGACAGAGAGGGATTAAATCAGAGACAGGTTATGGTCAGAGAAAAGGTCCGGGCCTGCAACAACTATTATTTTCATTAAACAAATACATTTGTGTCAACACTATCAATGTCAGAAAACAGTAAAAATCCATATCCATAACAATTACCCAGAGCTTGAGCCTTAAAATATAAATTTTATACAATGAAATAAAACAGAAAAGAGGAGGATATATCGTTATTTTGAGATGCTGTAATTGGCATTAATGTTTGATATGTGACTTTAATGATTAATTGATTGCAAATAAAATGTTACTTATTGTTAAACAAAGATAAGAGAAACAGACAAACCAATAAATCCATTCAGTCTGAGACAGAAATGATGAAAAAAGCGAGAAGTAATAGCAAGAGGCAGAGATACAGCTGCAAATACAAGCAGAGAGGAAACAGTAAGGAAGGGTATGGAAAAGTTTGGCGGAAATTTGGCAGAAAAAACAAAGTTTGATGGATATCCAGTTTATAACACACACACACACACACACACACACACACACACACTGGAAAATATGACTTGGTTGTTGCTTTAAGCCTGGGGGAGTGTTGGAGAGCCGAATAGAAAGAAGAGGAGCCAAAATCAATGGAGCCCTGGAGAAACAGTAGATTAAGATGAACTGTAACTCTCGGATCTTACAGTACAGGAAGAGGAAGAGAAACAAAGTCACTGAGCTGAGGCTGGAGTCAAGAGCAGAAAAATGTGCTCTATTGAAAAAAATGACTCCACCTCGAAATGACAGCGATGACGGGTTTGAATGAGACTGAAACACTTTCACCTCAAATGAAAACTGATTGGCCAGCTTCTTTGTCTCTTATTGTCTCATCTCCCCTCCAATCTTAGAGTAAAGCCACACCGATCACGCAGCGAATAAAGAAGCTCTGCTCCCTCATCCTGACACCAACCTTTCTGTGGCCGTTTCCATGGCAGCTTTTCCTCTCCTGTTGCAGTCAAAACTGTTTGATTGGCAAGCCAAAGGAGACACTGGCTTTGATTGGCTGACTCCGAGGTGGGTGGGGCAGGGAGGCAGCAGAAAAATGTTTCGCTTTCTCCTTCACCATCCGTCTGATTCCTCTCCTCTTTCTCATCCCCCTCCTCTTCTAATGGGTGGAGGTGTAAGGAGCTCTGATTATTGAGGCCGTATAAGGTGAGATTCAGTGTCTCTCCGACTGTGAGTTGAAACTCCACTGAGACCTTGAATTGTACCATCAAATCTGCAGATCGATAGATAGATAGATAGATAGATAGATAGATAGATAGATAGATAGATAGATAGATAGATAGATTATTTGCCCATTGCAACTGTCATGATCATTTTTAGCAGTCTACAGCCATGCTAGAGGCCGTTAGCATGCTAGTATTACCAAATGATAGCATGCTAACATACTAAACTGAGGAAGCGAACCCAGTCATCATTACACCCACTTACCATCAGCATTGGCTCAGCATTAAGCTCGAAGCACTAGTCTACTGTAGTATGAATGTAAACTGAAACTCTGATAGATCATTACAATTGCAGTTGTACATTTTATTAAGGCACAGCAGTTTTTATACTGCAAAAAGCTAATGTCAACATGCTGCCATGCTCACAGCGCTGGATCCCACTGCACTTCTTGCAAGATCTCATTGGCTCGCATCTATCGTTTGACCAAAGCCTCGACAGCTTTGTAGTTCTGGTACTCTGTGCTAAATTCATCCAGTAACGGGAGAAGGTGGGCGGCAGATAGCGCCTTAAAACAATAATCTGACGGAAAGGAGGTTAATGGGCCAGGATGAATTTTCTATTTACTAGAGTTGGTGTGTTTACTGGGGAAACTACAGCTCTTAGAGAGTCAAAGAAACCATGTTCACCATCTTAGTTCAGTTTGTTAGCATGCTAATCTTTTGCTAATTGGCACTAGGGACAGGGTTTTTTTTTTCATGTGGTTTGAATCCAGTAACGTATCCACTTGGATTATTGAATCATTTGAGTTTTATTTAATCACATTTTGAAATAACTTAAGGCTAAAGGGTAAGGGTTAGGGTTAAAATAACTACAACTCGAAGGTGTCTCAATGTCCTTTGATAGCAGAGAAGGAAGATACACTACAGTTTTCTGTGGTAGACTATTTACAACCTGTGGCTGCAACCTGAAAGAAGCAGAGCCTCATATGAATCAATTTAAGTAGGAGATTCACATTAAAATGACATGAGGAGAAAAACAGGAATATAAATCTTAGAAAAAATAAACTTAAGTGGTAAGCCATCCAGCAGTTTATGAGGTATTTGAGTCTGGACCAAAGAAAAAACAACAGACCTCTATGTTTAAAACTATGCATTACCTGATGATGAGATGTTTCTATGTAGTTCTGTCATGTTTGTATCCGTTTCACAGATGAACCAGCTCTTTTCAGGGTCTTCACTGCCTCTCCAGAAGTCTGATACCGAATCCGTTATGTTGCTTTGATTCTTTTGCGTGCAGCCCTCCTCCCATTTGTCACTCTCTGGAGTCTGCGATGGGTCACACATATTCTTTCTCCTAATTTCAGCATCCTCGATCCTCCCATTTTCGCCTGTCTTCACAGGATTCCCTCGCTCACAGGGTCGGTATGGCAGACAGTGGAATTTAACTTTTGAAACTGAAAGGACAGAGAGAATGAACAGCAGAAGAATTGAGAGGGGTTTCTCAGCAGGAGCAGGCTTCGAGCGGGGGAAAGAGGCAAAATGCTCTCAAGTCAGAAATCAGAGCAAGATCTCAAAATGGAAGCTTTTGCCTCCAGTTTCTGTCTGACAGACAGGAGAGACACAGACGAAGCGCAAACGCATTGAAGGTGAACACATGGACGAGTACAAAGCCTAAAGCAAGATGCTCTCAAAAAGAGAAGCTTTTCAAGGCAACACAATATGGAACCATTTTCAAAGCAGCTGTCAGTCAGTGCTGTGAAGAGCTATATTTGGGAGTGACTTTTAGCTCAGAAAGACAGAAAGAGAGAGGTTGAATCAGCCTGAGCCTACACGAAGAGGAAGAAAGAGGACAAAGTGACTCAACAGCATAAAGTTTACTTCTTTTAAAGGGTGACTTTTGATCCAAAGTTTGAACAAAACTGAGCCAAGGAACAGCCTCAGTTCTTCCTTTTGAGCGATTCAGAAGGTCATTGAAACTGCGAGTGAAGCATTTGGAAAAACACACACGACACACAGAGGAAGAAACCTTCATCTGAAGATGTATGGATGACCCACCTCTGTAAAACGTGAAGAATTCTGGTAGGCAGATGATGAAGGCGAGGATCACAAGGACGAAGAGTTTTGTCAGTGCTGCTCTTGTCATTGTTGCACCATCAGATCACACACACACACACACACACACAGAGACACACACATGCGCTCCCTTCTTCAGGCCGGCTCAGTCATGACTTGTGGCTCGTGGTGCCAGCTTCCTTTTCTTGAAACCGACACATTCAGTCACACTTTGTCCGTGCCCATCGTAGTAGCCGCGAGCCGAGACAACGACGCCTGCACCTTATGGCTCACAATTATCGTAGAAGCAGGCGCCAGTGCAACACGACACATGTGCAATATACAACTTCCTATTACACTTCCTGTTATTTCCTCAGAACGAGTGAGAAATGGACACTCACAGAAACGACAAAGCGTTTCCAACCGCACAATGTAAGTGAACCTGTTGTTCGTCATGTGTGTCTCTGTCCATCTGGTTGTGGATTTTTTGTGGGAGAAAAGTGTTGCGATGCCGATCAATCGTCCTCTCTAACCATGAGATGGATAGACTGTGGTAGTTTGTTGCATTAAAGTCATGTGTGAGAAACAAGACAGAGACAGATGACCAATCATGTGTTGTAGTAGGCTGTGGTCGGTAACTGTGAAGAGAAGTCAGCCTGTGGTTTAACTGTGTTTGTGTTTCTTTAAACCTCTATACGACATTAAGGAGAGAGACGAGGATCATCTTGTGTATGATGGACCCACTCTTTTAGTTGCTGTTGTTCAAATGAGGAGATGAACATACACTTCTAACACTCCCCTGACCTCACCCCTGTGGAAAATTAGGACTTAGTATGTGATAATTATGACATTTATTCTCATAATGGGATATGAAGTTATAATTGTCAGATTCTACAGTGTTTCTGAAACTTAAGAGCTAAGTCTGTTTCTCAGACTTATGCCTTAGTATCGCATAATTAGTAAAGACTAAATAAGATTTTTTGCAAAATGTTCTTATACTTAAATCAACTTTATGTAAAAATTGACATTTAACACCCCCCACACAGTTTCTGAGTGCAACACCACTGTCGTAAATACAAATCCCAGGTCTGTAACAATTTGCCATACATAGCATAGGCACTAACTACAAACAAAACTCATTACATCACAACAATGTTATGTGTTGCAAACTTGAAGTTAACATGTATGTAGTGTCCAAGACAGAGATAACATTCACCCTGTTACAAGACACTGGACCATCAACATGATTCTGAAACCATTATTTTAGGGTACAAAAGTTACATACTGCTTTCAGTGAGATAAGTCAGTATCTCACACAGTCACATGGTTACGAGGTACTTATTCATTCTTTTCTGAACTTTCTAAGACTTTGTATCCCATAACTCTAAAATATCATCTTATAATTCATGATTGATCATCATAATTATGAGATAAATCATAAATTATAAATTGTAGAAATTCTACGTCATGACTATAAGAACATTTCTCATGGCTAGAATGTTATGAGAAACATTTCCGTCAAGCCTAATCCAATATCAAACTCTTCATCACTCTAAATTTTGAATAACCTATAACAGGTTAACCATAATTTAAGATCAGCAGGTGCAGGATCTCCATCATATTGCACTCGCTTCATACCAGCCACTGAGATACACCTCATTTTCTTCATCAAGAGCTGGCAATATTATTCTTAATATGCTCTCACTTACAATGTTAAAGAAAGTGAGTACAATTTCCTTCATCCTGAATATAAGTTCATCCAATGATCTTCCGTCTACTGCATTTGAGTCCACTGTGCTCCAGCAGGACATATTCTAGGCAGAGACCCATCCTCCATCCAGATTTGTGTAAATCCATTCAGTAGTTTTTGTGTAATCCTACTGACAAACCAACCAACCAACAGACAAACAAAAACCATGATTATGAGAAAGTTTCTCATAGTTATGACTTGGAATCAGATAATTATTAGGTGCTATGTCATAGATTTGAAAAGATTTCTTATAATTACAAGATATTAAATCATAGAAATCAGATATTGTGTCATAATAACGAGACCTGTGTTTCTGTTCCTGCCGTAGAGGATATGACCTTGTCTGTTTATCTTTTTTTTTTTTTTTTTTATCATTTCACTCTTTTCTGAAAAAATATGTTTTTTCCTTTGCACTATTTGACTTGATCTCTGTTGGGTGTTTAGTGTAGCTCAGATTTTATGCTTGGGTTCCTGAGAGCCACTTATCTCCGCTGGCCTGGGACAGAAACACACACACACACACACACACACACAATCAGGCAAACACACACACACTCAAACACACAAACACAGTGATGAGCGTGGCTGGCAGGTGAAGCCTTATCTCCATTCCACAGCGGCTCGCCTCTCTCAGGGCTCAGTCGGCGGCTTAGAGCCGGATGGAAGCAGCCAAAACTAAGAAAAAAATCACTTTCTGTCCTTTCATTTCTAATCACAGCTGCTCGACACTCGAAGCTATTCCAAATATTTTGAGTGTATGGCTATTATGTATTTATACATACTAATCTTTATAAACAGATATCTCCGTATGAATGCAGAATATGTAGGAAAGGGGCAGGATTTTGGTGAATGGAGCATTCTGGTCCGAGTAGCAATGACCAATCATGCTTGAGCGGGCTTTGGTTACATGCAGGTAAACAGAGAAAAAGAGATGCGCGTAGACTGAAATGCAATCTTGGAACGCTTCAGCTAATTTCTGATGATGATTAAGATTTTTATGAGCTTTTAGTTAATCTCAACTACATCCATCCTCGCATCTCAAAGTTGCTTAATCGGACCTTAAAAAATGAACGCATACACCAAAAGTCCTGTAACCAGCTGCGGCGTTGTTGTACAAGTTGCCCGTCCTTATCAACCAGGAGAACATTCTGTAGGCTTTGAACCAAAGACCGCCCTTTGATAAAGGTGTTTGTCTAAATGACGCCTCAGTGTCTCTGAAATATTATTTTTCACCTTTAATAATGAAAACCTCAGGGTTAAATGTTAAAAAAAAAAAAAAAAAGTATGAAGACTGAAGTTTAAACGTGCTTCTATGTGTTTCATGCTCAGTATGTTATCGCACAGCTCCACACAGATGGCACAAGCTGAGGGTTGGAAGATATCAGAGGGGGCAGAAGCGCGTATCAAAACAGTTTTTTATTGGCTGGAGTCAAATTGAGAGTGAAATTGAGTGTTCCACATTTTTTCAGGGGAGCAGCTGGAAACATCTCCTGGATCCTTGAGTCTCTTTAAAACCTGGTTAGAGAATCAAAGGTAAGGACTGCCTCTCTGTTACTGCCATGCGTATCTGATTAGTCAACTGCTGTGACAGACTGGCATGAACAGGAAAATAAAACCTCCTTTTAGGTCCACACTCCCTTTAGTCCAATAATTTCGAGCTATCAACTTGAAAACCAATAAATAGCTGGGGTTGATTGGGTGGAAGCTCGAGCAGATGGACCTGGGAAATGTAAATTTGTGATCAGTGCAGATGCCTGGAGAGAGTTGAGCCCTCAGAGGAAAGCCAGGTGTTCAAACGCTCTGAGTCCAGGATGTTATATCCCCAATTTTATTGCTTTTCCAGCCGGAGGACCAACATATGCGGATGTGAGTTGGTTTGCCAGAATCGGTGTGTCTGTTGGTCTGCTCAGAGTAAGATATCTTGGCAAGTGGTCAGATTGCTATAGGATTCAGTCTGAATGGCAGTTGTGTCGTGATATGTGCTGTAACAACTTTGTAGTTGCTGTTACATTTACATTCAGTTGACTTGAGCTGGGTTTGTCTTTGTCTTTGTCTTTGTCTTTGCAAGCGTGCTGTACGAGCCTACTTTTCCCATCTTCTGGTCTGTTGAATAGGTTGATGTCATTGCTTGTGAACTTTAGAGACTTGCCATACATACAAACATCAGTTTACTGCAGGTGTCTATGTTTTCCCCGGCAGCGGCACTGGGACACATTAATGCTGTTTCCAGACAACATCTGAGGTCGGAACATCCTTGTTGAAACTTCTAATCTTCGACCTCAAAGCGTTTCCAGGTGCAAGACACCAAAATTGAACAAAAAACTTGACTGACCGTCTTTGACTAGTGTACACACAGCTGAACCCTCAGCAGGGCAGTCTTTCTACATCATAAATGAAATGGAGGAGAAAAACAACACATAAGGTCACAGATGCCATTATATATTTTATTTAACGGCTCTTTTTAACTTTGAAACCCATCTAATCATTGAATTCCCAAACTGTATACAAATACTGTAGTCTACAAATACACACACCCTTCCCATGGTGCTGCCAGTGTTGTGTAACGTCACACACACTTCTTTCTCCCTTGTGAAGTCAGGGTAGATAAATGTACCCCGAGCTTCCCTGTCTTGTGTAGGAATTGTCCTTTTTTCCGAGTTCCAAATTGTCTGAAATGCAGGAATGAAGGCTCAGAATTACTTAGTTCCTTTTTGCAATAGATCGAAGGGAAAGTCTTGTGTTTTACCCGCCATCCACCACAACCTTCTCCATACCTGCACTTTGTTGCTGTTTATTCTACAGTTAATCACCTGACTGCCACTATATTGTTACGTTTCATTGGAGTAAATCAAAAGCCTGTTGTGTCTCATTCAAATGCCAGTGGGTATCTTGTGCCCTTAAATCAAACTTCCAGAGATAAATCTTTTGATTTGATTGACCCCCCGTGACCTGATCATCCTTCCATTCAGTCCAATACTTTCATTTGCAGTAATGAACTCTGCACACTACAAAGATCACTGCCAGAACTTTGGACTCATCCACAGCAAATGTCCTCAGAGATATGGCGACTGTTTTAATCTTTCGATTCATACAGGTGATTTGTTCAACAGCGCAGTCTGCTGCATCACATACAGCTAACAGTACAGATCTATCAACTTTAATGCTGCAGTCAGAAGCTCTAATGATGAACACAACATGCAAATGCTGACTGAGTGAGAGGTGTGTGTTTGAGGTAGACAGAGGACAGGTATTATCAGCACTTTTTCCAATTATTTGTGGATTATTATGGGCATTAACTGTCAGTTACCTTGTAAGTTTCCAGTATCTCCTTGGACAGAAATCACTCCAGAGTTATTGGATATATGTGGGATATTTTCAGAGCTCTCCATTACTGCAGAATCTGATGTAGAGAGTTTAGAGATGAATGTAACAGCATGATGAGATTAAGGATTTAGGTACACGAGAGGATATTCAACAACAGGGTGCGCTTGGCAGGCGCGGCGCAGGTTGTGGTTGTATCTCAGGCATTAGATGTTGTACATTTGATCCTTCTCATCATGTCCTCACCGGGATGTCTGAATTTAATCCCTGGATCTGCCTTAAATGCTTAACACAATGATGTTCTCAGATGGGCTAAAGCATCAATAGCTACAAGTTCTCTTTCATCCTTTTTTTTCTGTGTGTTTGTGTTGAGAAATCGATGGAGAAATTAGGTCAGATTGGCGGGCTTGTTCTGGTTTTTAATGCAGTTCATGCTTTACGTGTGATCTAATTGTTTAGTCCCCGGATTCGAAAAGCTTTTGAAGAGCTTGACCCATACTGGTTGAGTGACCAGTCACGGATGCCAAAATGCTCCTCAGACAGACCTAAAGGGTCATTTTTGCCCAAAGCTGTGGCAGTTTTGAATGAGTTGTGTTACTTGCTTGCTTTCTGAGGTATGGGTTGTGTTTCTGTCAGTTTTCAAGCTTTCACTTCATGTTTATTGCCTGTCGTTTGGCTCCAATTTCAGCTGCATCACTTACGGTCTGATTTTTATTTATGAGGTAATTTAGCGGCTAGGCGTCTCCTGCACAGCGGTAATCTTCCTCTTTGAATTTGTGCTAGTTGGTGTGTCGGTTTTACTACTGTTGTCTTGGCCCGACCTCATTGACTCGTGTCTGTTAGTTCTCACTGTGCGTGGGCGAACAAACAAGTTTCCCCTCCAGGAGATGATGAAGTTATCTAATCTAAACTAAGCTTGCTCAGCTCACATTGCAGTTTAGATTTTGCATCAGTCAAACAGCTGAATAAAACTCAACATGCTAATGAGACAAGAAAAATACCACTGTGGATCCCCTTCTGCCTACATCTCCATATATTAACTGTGTCAAATTTTCTTCTTTTCCTCTCATCTAACAACTTGCATCTCAGGAGGAAGCACCCTGTCTCGCCTCGAGCAACTTTTTAGCCGTACTCCACACTTTGCTCAAGGGAGGCAAAGTTGGTTGGTCAGTCAACCACTCTGATACAGGCTAAACATATTGATAGCTATTAGATGGACCGACGTGAAATCTTTCACACATTTCTTGTCACGCCATTTTTTTCCAAATCAAGGAAGTATAGTTCTAATTTTTTCTTAGTTTAATTGGCAACCCTGTGTAAACATAAATAAGGCATTAGGTTTGGATTTGCTTGTGTGCTGTCTGATGTAAATGAACAATAAGAAAGAAAATACAAAGAGTGGCTATATTGATTTTTTTTACATTACATTATGTGTATCAAATGACAATTTGAAAGGCGGCACTTGTAGTGATGAACCTAGAGAGAATTATCACCTGATTCTTCAGCTTCCCTCGGCTTAACAGAACTTTAAAACAAGTTTCGGCTCATCTGGCCTACTACTTTACTGTTAACCCTCTCACAGCGTAATTTTCAGCCAAAGCAGACAACTGTATACTATACTTAAAGCAGCATTCGAGCTTCCGGACCTGAACGTGGCATCACAGGAAAACAGCCACCGTATGAATATGGTCTCAAGGCCGTGCCTCTGATACTTTATTCAGTTGTTCTAACACATTTTTCACGTAAAGCAGTAAGAAAGCATAAACATAGGGAATGAAACTGAAAACATGATGGATAGTAAATATCTGGAAGGACATCAGGCCATATTTCTCTGTAAATCAACATGTTTGACAACCTGAGCCACTTCCTAGCTAACGTCACCAGTTGAATCACCATTGACTTTGCCAGCCGAGAGCTTTACTTCCAGAAGCTTATGGGTAAAATCACGTGATGCTCAAACTTCACACCAAACTGCAGACTGAAACAGTAAGCAACTAGCTGGACAAAGTGGAACATTTGGCAGCTAAAGAGCAAGATACTTTCTTTAGGAGATGGAGGAGACCAAACACAGAGCTAAAAGAGAGCGAATACTGCACTTAGGATCGCCAGGTGGCCAGAAACATGTCTCCTAATGAAAGATTATTTTTATGCATGGTAGTGTCAGGTTACAAGATAAAGATATGTCAATGTCGTGCTGATAATATGTTTCAGCTGCCCCAAGTGGCTAAAAAAAACACAATGATTTCTCCTGTCAGCCTTTTAGTAGTTAAAAGTATGCACATTTAAAAGGCGTGCTCATTAACAGCGCACTGACTGTGTTCAAGGTATTTAAAAGTAATGAGCGGCACTCACAAAATGGGAAAACAAGTTGAAAAGGAGACCAATAATGGGGAGAATTTGTGGGAAATGAGGAATGGGGTACTGAGTATGTTTTTCCATTAAAAAGAGAGCGGGCAGAGGAGGAGGAGGGACAGCGTGGTGATTTAGTGCTGTGTCAGCGGTACGGCGTCATCTGGCTCTCCAGAGAGGAAGCCACTGTGAAGCTTTATGACTTTTTATGGGGAAATTACGATGTTTCACAAAGAGATTATCATTATGAGGGAACCTTTAAAGGTGATGAAGGTTTCCAGACTTATCCTCCTCGCGGCTCTAATATGTCTGTCTGTCTGTCTCGCTGTCTGTCTGTGACACACTGTTTTACATCTGTAGTATGTGCTCTGAATACAGTTTGTCCTTGACCGACTCTTTCTCGTCTCTTCCTTCCCCACTGTTTTGTTCATCTAAAGAAATGTGAATGGGGGCACTCACGCTGGCTCTCACACAGTTTCAGGGCTTTTAGTTTCGGTTACATCTTTGTGTGTGTGTGTGTGTGTGTGTGTGTGTGTGTGTGTGTGTGTGTGTGTGTGTGTGTGTGTGTGTGTGTGTGCGTGTACGTGTATGTGTGTGTGTTTGAATGTGTCGGGAGAGGCAATACTTCAAGCGATAGGGCACATTAAAGTGGGCTAAAGTGGGGTGAATTTATAGCAAACTCAGAGCCATCGTGGTGCTGCATCTCCTTTGTATCCCTTTATGTTTCACCTTTTTTCTCCTTCTCCTTTCTCCTCTACTGTAACCTTTCCTGTGAGAAAATACCATGTCAATAAAGGCTTTTTAACATGAGGAAAAATCAATGCGCCCCAATTGCACCTTCTCGCAGGCCTGCCTACCAAACAAATGAGTCGTTCTGCTTCTGCACACGAGGAGGTGGGGGCTGGGTAAAAATGCTGCCCTCGTACTCTAAATTCAGTAGTTTAACCTTATTTTTGATTGGAATCGACGCCAAAGTCCACAGCATCTCGAAATCCTGTTTGTAGGGACTTAACTTAACATTACACTTAACACTCTGACGTGCTTTATTGTTCACAATGCACACCATCAACTTTTATGGTCCTAGAAGGGAAAGCAGGCTTGCATGAGGGGTTGCAATAAAACTGCACAATAAAAATGTAACATAGAAACGATAAAAACACAATGAACACACATTAACATAAAAGCTTGATAAAATGTAGATAAATAGACGCATCATATAGCTACATACAATCAGTCTGTCATTGAAAATATTGACTCCTTTTATAAGGATTGAGAAAGACATGCACACCTCCGTAAACACATGGCAGTCAGAAGAGTTCTGTGCTGTATTTGTTGTGTCTATTTATGCAGATGACTTGATTATTTATGTACAGGTAAAAGCAATTGAATAAATTACTTTTGATAACCTGAAAGTTGTCACTCATAATGACAAACCCCTTGGAGAATCATCACCTCAACTCAGTGCAAATAACATCTTTTCAAGAAACTTGATTTACGGCAGATGAGCTGTTTATGGTCACCTTCCGGTTGTTTTTTTTTAAGTCTTCAAACAAGACCCCATCTACTACAGTTGTCTAGTAGAATGCAGCAATAATCGTTGTGAAGCTCCACGATTGTTGTACTCGACAACTTCCCCACATCCCCTCCATCGGCATGGGGGTGAGTAAGTAATGACTGAAATCTCTTTTTTTGTGTGTGTGTGTGAACTTTTCCTGACAGAAAATTAGGACGATGAGATCAAAGATTACGAAAACTTTTTGTAATCATGTGATATAAGCCAATTCAATCCACTGCTGATGTTGATAGAGGCCTTTTGAGTTTATTTTGTTGCAGGGTCTGGGTTTAGGTCCGGTTTTAAACAAATTACAGTAATTTTAAAGTAACCAGGCGCAATCAAACATTTTTTTGTCGCTCATTTTTGTTGACAATGACACAAACAGGCACGTCAGTATTTTATATGGAGCGTCAAAGGAATTCATTAGCATCATGGAGAGATCTGAGCTAAGATAAAAGCACTTTGGTCCGCAATGAGTCATTGTTAGTGGATTAGGTGGGTGCCGATGACCTCCTGTGCGACGTCACTCTGAGTGGTGTGCCTCGCTGCTGCTTTTATGGAGGAATTTATTGTTTTATATGAAGTATTTGTGATGTGATGACCCAGCTATTTATAGAGCTCTTCAAGCACACACTCAAAGAGCTTGATGGGAGATGAACACAACATTTCCCTGCCTGGTTTGTAAAGTGTGCACCGTTTTCTAGAGCCGAATATTCCTGTCACGTCTTGTAGCTAAGCTTGTACAATGAGGGTAAAATTAGCCCTCTGTCTACCTTTTATAATGGAAAGTGGCACACACACACACACAAACATCAGACACGTGTATACACTCTCTCATGCATGAGAGGTAATTTTTATTTCCTGAAGTTTATTTAGGGATAATGTTATTCATGAGTTTGCCAGATACAGGAGCGAGCAGATGTTTTGGGAGAAAGGCACCTGGTAGACTTGACATTTCTGAGGCGTTTGGCTTTTCTTTCTTTTTTGATAAAATACGTTCAGAGGGAGCAGGTTTATTCTTTATTGTTAATCAAGAAAAGTTTCAAATATAATCATACATCAGTGGGAACATTCGAGCCATCAACGTTTGATTAACATTTTATAACAGATCTCCTGACGTACGAACATCCGAAACGATCTTCTGTCGTGTCACCATTTCATTCATTCTCCTGCTCTCTCAATAAACCAAATGCACGCTAAAAGCCCTCCTGTGCTAAGACATGAAGTACTGAGGGCCAGTTATGAGATGATAAGCTGCAGTGTCAGCGTCCTCTAAATGCCCGCCCTCCGGTAATTATCTACCGACAAGGCCTTCTGCCTGCTCCTCCTCTCCTTCTTATCCTTAATACTACCTCGATCTGCTAATTCTAATTCTAAACCTGTTTCATCCTGTCATGTTCCTTTTATCCTGTACTTGGTCACAAACTGCACTTTTGGATGTCTGAAGGCAGATGGCTCACAGCTTCAGGGATTCACAATGGAAGTCACCGATAAGCAGAAGCATTTCTTAAACCTGCATGTAAGAAATCACTTCTTAAATACTCTTCTAGGGAAAAACTTTAGTTCTTATGATCTTGACCATTCAGACTGCTCCTTGTTAACTTTGTTAACTCATCAACTCTTTTCAAAGCAAAACAGATATATGAAGACAGTGGCGGGCTCAGGATGTTTGAGGGGCAAGGGCGAAAAATTCAAAATGGATCCTGTTGAGTGCTATCAGGCACCAGTGTGGAGAAAGTTGCAACACATTCATAGTGAAGAGAGGGCACTTCAGACATCTTCTACACTTCAACGGCACCCTAGAGGGCACTTAATCTTGTTTTATCTACCGTAGGGACATCCAAGAGGGCACGTCCTCTGCATTTTTTTTCCGCACATAGGGGCACCAGGGGAGCGATTTCATTTATGACACTGAATATCAATTATTCACATTCCGATATTAATATTTTTAAAAACGGTACACAAAAATAAGTACAAAATAATCACGCATTAAATTGGGAAGGATAATGCTGTACGCCAGCAAGAATAACATTAACAAGCCTTGTGTTGTTGCTTCATCAACAGCGACCGACAGCCTCACTCATGTTAACAAACCAGTGTGTTCCAACTAACAATCAGCTGTTTAAATCATGGCAAGTTGCCCTGCTGGAGCCCTGTACAGTTAGTCTAGGGGCCTCATTGTTGTGATAATTTTCTGTGAAATAATGTAAAATGGAAATTTATTTGGAAAGCTTTAGAAGCTTTGGAAAGAAAGGAGATGTGCACAGCTTGCCTTGATAAACACTCTTTGCTGAACTGGAATGAAAATGAGGAGTGGGAAGTAAACATGACCCAGTGGTCAAAATGGACACAATTACTTATGCCACATTTATTTTCTTTAAGTGACTGCCAAATGCTTCCCAGGATTTCTTTTGTTATTTAGTTTGTTGGTGCTCCTTTTCCCTCTCCTCATCTGTTCCATTCAGTGATTTGTTCAGTCATTTTGGTCTACTGAGGAATTTTCTCTCAGACGTTTTTGCCCTATGAGTGCAAAATGTCTGAGAGCATTTTAAAGGCAGTTTTTTTCTTAAATTGAGCCTTTTTTAGATCCATATTTGGTTATATCACACAGATGTTATCATACTGAAGAGAGGTAATCATAGATCCACTCGTGTCTGATGCTGAAAGTGTCGGAAATGGTCTCTTTGTGCTCGACACACCTTTGTTTTCTCGCCCATCTCTGTCTCTCTTCTTTTCTCACGAATGGCCAAAATAAAACACACGGGCATCACTTACAGACTCTCACACTCAGGGTGGAATTGATCCAGAATTGATCAAGTGTCAACTGGCTGACTAATAACTTAAAGATTGTGACTCGTGGACCATGATTGGTTTGAAATGGAACTGACATTCAGGTACAGAAGCAGCCACAATAGTACAACGGCTTCAACTGCTGCTATAATATTCATAGACTTTCTTTTAATTCTCCTCTTTCGTCTCTGTCATTTGATTTTCCTCTCTATCCAGCCCTGCTCTCCTCTCTCTGTTGTCTCATAGGTTTATGGATCAATGAACGGTGGGGGGTAAGGTGACCTTCTTCAGACTGACCAATAAGAGAGCTTGCTGGACAGAGCTCTGCCTAAAAATGCTTCTCAGGCACTATCTATTTCTTTCACACCAGGAGCAGAATAGAACAGAGAGTGCAGTAGAATCAGTGTAGGAGTGTGTGTGTGTGTATGTGTGTGTGTGTGTGTGTGTGTGTGTGTGTGCTTGTTTGTGGGGTATATTGCGGAGTTATACCAGCTGATTGAGGATGACATGTCTAATTGGGGGAAAACTGCTGTCGTCAATTGTTTTCTCTGCATCTGCCTTCTGCACAAATTGGTTTCTGTCTCCATCTGGGTAAAATTAAGGTGAGGTTCAGGTTTGGGCTGAGCCATGTATTCATTATGATTAAGGATAGCACACAACTCTAGGGAATGAACGTAAATACACAGAGACAGGTGTTCAAAGAGAGAGCTTAACCAAAACTTGAAACTGAATGCATTCATAATTTATATTAACAATAGATCAAATTAATATGTAATGTAAAAGGTGTTTCTCAGTGATGAAGCCACAGAAAATCAATCCCCTCAGATCTACAGAGCGTTGTAGCGTCTTTTAGCGCATCGCCCTCATCAGGGAGCAGCGTTTTTTATGTAAACTACCTACCCAGTAACCATCAGCAAATGCTTTGTGACCACCTGGTGAACACAGTTAATCATTAGCAGGTAAGGATTTTCAACTAGAGACCAAAACAAAAACCTAAAAGAAAGCAAACGTAAGTCTTACATTCACAGTTTCCCAAAAAAACACGAATCCAAATGAATGCTCCTGACAGCTGAATATGCAAAGAGGCAACTGTTTGCTATCAAGTTAGCCACAAGAACTTTATAAGGTGATAAAATGTCTGTTGCTAATTGTTTTTTAGCTTCGTCTGCTGCCCCAAACTGGCCCAAAAAATCAAGTAGTGGGGGTTTAAGTTGCAGTGTGCTGATGTCTCTCTCTGCTACTATATAAAACGACTTCCTGAACAGGATCTTCTGCCACAGTCTCTGACCTCTAATGATCACATTATAAATATTTCACTTTGTTCTGAGAAACTCTCACATGTAGTTGAGGAAAAGAATCCCAATAAGATTTTACAACCCAAACACTGGTTTACTACAGAGCTCTGCTGTGTGTCATTAAGTTTAACTGTTTAAATTCTTGTTCCTTTCCAATGTTCCTTTTAATGGATGCCTCCGTTTCTCCGGTCTCGACATTTGACAGTGAATCTTTCAAGGCTTTTAGTCCAGTGTATCGCCTCAAATAATTTATCACAGCATCAAGGGACTGTCAGTATCAACATGGCAGCTCCTCTCTCTCTTTCGCGCGCGCTCTCTCTCGCTCTCTCGCTTATTTTCTATGGGAGCGATTGGCTTATGGCTCCAGGTCAGAGTAAATTATTAAGGCCTGCTCTGTATTTGGCCGTAAATGCTCTCTCTCCCTTTTCCTTTCCATCTCTCTCTCCCTCGTGTTCTCTACTTCCTCTCCTCCCTCAACACTTAGCCCATTTAGGAAGAGAGTGAACAGGATGAGAAGGCGCCGCAGCAGCACGAGGGGGGAAAAAGCAGAAAGGGAAAAATAACACGGAGACAGATGTGGTTTGTGGAGATGGACAGAAACGTAGAAAGGATGTCAGTAGGGAAATGGGAAAAAAGAGCTATGGAGCATTAAAAAGAGAGAGAGAGGGAGGACTGACAGAGGTAGAGTGCTGATGAATTGCACAGCAGGGACTTCGCCATCCTCCACCTGCCACCTGCCCTGAGTGCACCAAGCAAGACCAATCACACACACCTGCTTTATACCTAAGAATAGCGAGTATTTGCTGGTGTGTGTGTGTGTGTGGGTGTGTGTGTGTGTGTGTGTGTGTGTGTGTGTGTGTGTGTGCGCGCGCTTGTAAACCAAACCAAAGCGGGACCAGTTTAGTGTTTCTGTCATTAGAGAGCTGTTAAACTGCCAAATGGGTGAAGGCGGAGAGAGACAGGAAGAGGGAGAGAGGAGGGGAGACGGTTACCGACAGAGAAAGACAGTAGAAAGGAAAAATGGAGTTGTTTTCATTTCCATCAATAATTCAGGATGTGCATTATCTCCTGTTGTGTGCAGCTGCAAACTTCATGCCTCAGCGATTTTTTTTTACAATGGCAAACAACCCCTGCACGTGCACACAACAAACGCACCCACACACAAACGGGGGGATTAGTAATCGTTTGTGTCATTTTGCACACAGATGTGTAATTTATGTAAAGACGGGATTCTCGCTGTGAGAAAGTCTGACTACAGAAAAGAAGTGGGCTGGTTATTAGTGTACTTTTTTATCTGTTGATGTTTTTGAATCTATCAGCCAGAAGCTACTTAGCATATCTCTACGCTGCACTTTTTCCGACTGCAATATCTCTTACTTTCCCTCCTCCCGCATATCCCTTCGGCCCTGAAAGCTGCTGTTATTAATATCTAGATCCCAATGATAATGTGTTGTGTCAAAGGGGTCCTTCTTAGTGATGAACCTGCAGAGAATTATCAATGTCTCCGTTTAATGACCCTCACCAGCATCATTTACGGCAGCATCAGACAGCTGTTTTTCGGCTCTGATAGTATCACTGTACACTTCCCCTCAGGCACAAAACATCAGATGGACAAAATTAGCGACTAGCTGCTGAACACAATGGAGCATTAAGCTGCTAAAGTGACAAACGTTTCCTTCAGGGGTTGGTGGAGACCAAACCAGAGCCAGACAGAGAGCAAATATTAAACAGGTGTTCCAAAAATACAACTCTATAAATTACGCTGTTAATGCCCGTTTAAAGGCTAGTTTCAACCCAAAATGAATTCATATGATGATTTTTCATTATCTGCTCACCCCCAAGTGGATGTAAAAATGGGTGAAGTTTCGTAGTCCACAAAACATTTCTGGAGCTTCACAGCAAAACAGCACTGTCCTGAACAACTGAAGTAGATGGGGACTTGTTTTTGAAACGTAAACAAAATCTTCATTTTATAGCAGCTAGGCGAAAAGCTTTAGCATACAACCTGGTGGACAAGTTCGGCCATGTCCCAAGGATGTAAATAACGTCTTTTCAAATCAATTTGGGATCTCGGGGTTTAGATTACGACTACGACTACCAAGCTGTATGTAGCCATTACGTTCAAGTTTTCTTCCTGTTGTATTGCCACGTTTTAAAACAAGTCCCCTTCTACTGTAGATTTTTAGAAGAATCCCACAACTCTGTTTTACTGTTAAGATCTAAAAATGTTGTGTGGACTCAGAAACTTCACCCAACTTTCAACAGGCATGAGGACAAGTAGATCATTATTTAATCTTCATTTTTGGGTGAACCTTTTAAGGGTGAGTTTAATCAAGTCAAATTGTTTAAAGAGCACACATACTGTACTGATGTGCTGAAAAAATAGAATACATTTAAAGGTGCATTATGTAAGATTTTAGTTGAAAACATGCAAAAATGTGTGATCACCAGAATGTGACAAAGGTCCCTATTGTTTTTGTAGTGACAACTTTTTTGTCACTACAAAAACATGATCACATTTTTCACTGCCTGATCATACCCCAAAGCTCACCAAACTTTGACTATAGGTCACACGTGTCGGAAATTTATAGGATCTATTGTTGTTGTGAATTTCCACCATTAGGTGGCGCTATAATCAAGGAAAGAGCCTTTTGGCTTATAACTCACATATACTTTATCGCACATTGAAAAACCTCATATCCACATATTCCCTGAATTCTGCTGTATCCCGCCCATTTCCGCCTGCATGTTTTTCCGCAATTTCGCAAAATGTCGCAAACCTACTTTTTCAAACTGATATTTCAAAGAATACTCAAGTTATTAAATAACAACTTCCTGCAGATTTCGTTCCAAACAGGAAGTGTTGCATATCTCCACATTGGTAGGTCGGATTAACACGAACCCTGTACAGTTATTACTAATGCCCTCCTGATGATAGCTGATGACAGGTGTTACCAGGGGACTCTATAGCGCCCCCTGGAATATTAAAAATCCAAGCCCTGCCTCCTACATGCACATACATGAATGACATTCGGTATGCATATGTATCATGACCAGATGCACAAAAAACATCAAGGGTATCAAACAGTAGCCCCATTTACACTGGCTTTTGGGAGCGGCTTTAGCACGCCAATTCCCCGCCTCCGTCTCAGTGTGAATCTCTCGGAGGCAGCAAGGAGTGAAATTTCGCTCCGGTGCTGATCCACCTCCAGAGGTAGTATCAGGGCAGTATTACTGGAGAACCAAACCAGTGTGAACAGATAAGCCGGCTTCGTGCATCGGGGGCATGTCGATCGGACCGTCGTTAACTACACCGGTCCTTCACTACACCGGTCCTTCACTACACCGGTCCTTCACTCAACTTAATACAGAGAAATTTCCCACAAAGCAAAGTTACATGACCAAAAAAAAGTAACACAGTAACTCTAACTGTCTTTGGCAACTTATATGAGGAAAAAAATACCGCAGATATACGTGGAGAAGCGTCCGTTCTCCCGCCCATCCTACCGACCCTTTGTCTGCCCGAAAAACAGCATCTGTCACCGGCAAAAAACTTTAACTCACCGAGTGTTTGTGATGAAAATAAACACCTTGATAAAACACAGACATCATCATCATGACGTGTACCCTCATGCCTCTTTAGGAGCCACTGTGCCGGCTTTCTTTGTGAATTCATGGCGGTTCATCTATAAGGCGGTGCTGCTTCGCTCTGTGTGAATCACCATTGGCGGAGAATTGGCGAGCTGCGGCTGCGGCTTTTATACATCTTCTCCTGTGCGAATGGGGCTTGTCACTCCAACAGGAAGTCGGCCATTTTGATTCAAAGTTCCCATTTCACCCCATTTTGATCCATTTCCATGCCTTGTGCTCTAACAAAATCCTGCCACAGACTTCCAATTCACTCACTATCATCCTCAGACCTTGAAGATGAAAAGTGATCAAAAGCTTTCGCCTACGTCAAACATGATGGGTGTCATGGTGCGGTCCATTTTCATGCTTTGCCATAAAGCATCAAGTCCTTATAACTTCACCATACATGTTCCCATGTACACCGAATTCATCACACATGTATACGATGTCGCCCTGAATACCTCCATGCATCAATACTGTGTCATATCCGTAGCGTCACCTACTGGACACAGGAATTCAGACAAACATCCTATTTTCACGACAAATATAGGTTTTTTTCTCCATATCATACACTACAAGATGACATGCAACTAAAAGGTGAACGCACCCTCCGACAACGCCGCCGCCCAACTCGCGTGGACTGCCAGTCAATAATCAAAACATAACTGACCACAAATTACTTTGAGGGATTTTTCACCTGTAGTCCATTTTGTATTTATCGAGATTGTAGGGAGGTCTACTGACTTCGGTGTGCATTATTTCATGGGAGCAGGCCACCCAATGATAAAGGAACGGCTTCCTCAACTGGCGACAGCAGCATGCCCCGACATGCGTGGACTGTGAGGGCCTGTTCATTGCTGCTTGCAGCTTTAATTATATATTGCACCTCTTTAAGTGACCAAAAGAAAAATAAGAAAGTTTGTCCAAGTAACAGAAGAAATGTGGACGGGCTGTAATTGTGATTGCCTTTGTATTTTGGGGCACAGTGGAATCAACTGTTTGAACATTGTTTTACTGCTGTATGGATGTTGCTGGATGGCTGCTGCTGCTGCTGCTGCTGCTGGAGGGCGCGGTGTGATTTGTCAGGGGTCATATAATCTCATAACATCTGCTCATAAACTTTGTTTGTCCTGCGGCAGCAGCACAATCTGATGTCAGAGTTGAACAGGTACGCACGCCAAGGCCAAATGTCGGGCCCCGACGGATCAATGGCAGATCGATGGCTGTCTCTGCTCCAAAATCATGTTGGTGCAAGTGTATGTTTGGGCAGGAGCTGATATAACAAGGAGTTTGATTAGACTGGATGAGAGCCAGACACTTTTCAACTGCGGCTGCTCCCATCATCATCATCATCATCATCTTCCTCTGTTGCTAAACAGATGCACAGCACGACAAATGTGGTTTGGCAGTTGGCATTCTCCCTCCACTCAGGCAATTAGAGGAGCCAGAGCCAGCAAGCCAGACCTTAGCCATTAAGTGTGTGTGTGTGTGTGTGTGTGTGTACCAAGGTGATGTGCTTTAAGGCTAAAGGAAACTATTTCCTCTCCCCACAGCAACAGGCATGGATCAAAGTAATTGGACAGTTCGGTTCACACTCCAAAGCCTTGTGTGTGCATACGAGAGTGTGTGTGTGTGTGTGTTTGTTGTGTGTGTATTCTCTGCCTCCCAGACCTGCCTCCACACACATCTTTTTAACACACACACTCAATAACATATTTTTCTCTCTCTACGTTTGTGTTGAATAAAACATGGCAGTAAAAGTGTGTCAAAGTCTTGCTCAGTACAGAGGTAGCAGGATGGAAGGTTTCTGCTCCAACATTAGATCAGATAGAAAAGTGTGTGCGTGTGCCTCCCTCTGTCAGCGCCATGCACAGATGTAATTGTGGGCAGTTTGGGTGTTTTGATCCTTGTCTCCCGGATCACACGGGCTGTCGTTCTCCTCCTCTGTCTTTTTTCGGCTTTCCCTCCCACTCAGAACCATCTACCAGACGCACACGAGACATGCCTAATTAACGCTTCCTCACACAGTAGATCCGTCTCTCTAAGGGGGGGAGGATGGCCACAGAAATGAGAGAACAAGGGTAATGGATGGGAGAGAAGTGGAGGAAGACATTACTTAATGGACAAGGGAGGTTATTACACGAGGTGATCAAAAGGGGAATAGAAAAGAAAAGGAGGCATTAAAGAAATGGACGGGTCGCTCCACTGATCAGCGAGGCTGAGTCCCCCTCATGAACTTTACTGTGTGTTTTTTCTCCGATAACACACAGATGTGATGAAAAAGGAGCGGGCGGGGGCGGCAAAGTGGGGAGTCTAAAATTTGCTGATGGACTGATGTTAATTTCCTTTTATTCCTTCATCTCTCCCATTAGTAGCATCTCGGGAAACTGGGACAACATAGTCCCTCTGAAGTTAAAACACACCCTTCCCGAATGCAGATAGAGCCCAAAATGCGCAAAACACACACATGAACACACACACGCGCTCCAACCACAGAGAATGCAGTCGTGGATCTGTGTGGTCTCCTATTTACTGATGCGATAGAGGATAAGAGGGAAATTACCAGCTGAAGGTGGTCTGCGTTTTCATCCAGATTAGACACACACATGTTTGTACGTCTATATTTCTGAGGACTCTCATTTACATAATGTATCCCGAGCCCCTACACAACAAACTTGGTTTCTAGCTCTTTAGGAGGGCGACTGCAAGTCTTTAGAAAAAAAAGTTGTTAAAAGCGGTTTGTGGTTCCAGAGGGAGCGGCAGGAAATCTGATAAATTGCATTTGGTGATGTCACTTGGTTGCAGCTACAAGTGAAATGAAAAAAACTAAATAAAGGAAATCTGGCGGTGTGGAGTTAGAAAGACATGAGCAGATCTCTGTAGCCCGCTCCTCAACTCTGTTTGAGTCCAGCAGCTTGGAGGCTTCATTAGCCGCTACCAGCAGAGCAAATCTCAAATGTAGGTTTGACAAGGAAGACAAATATCTGTGGTTCTGCTGCACCTATTTTTAATCTTTTTGGTCTTTTTAGAGGTGGGATACTAAATCAGTGGACTACTCCTTTAACCATCTCAACTAAATGACAAATACCTCACTGTAAAATGAAGCCTAATTCTAGCCTAAACCTGAAAGTCGAGTTGAAATGAAAAATTACCCTTTAATACTTTCAGACCACATCCCTTGTCATATTGATGCAAGAATGTATTAGCTTTAGGTAAAATGTTATCTGTGACAGCTTCAGATTATATAAAAGGTATTTTTGTGGACTGCTTTAGCAACAACATGGAGCGTATAATGGGCTTTGTCTCTCTGTCACTGACTAATATCATACCGCTGCCTACTTCTAAATGTTCAAACTCCTCCCAATGTTATGTTCCACCTGCATGTCCTGTTTCGAAAATACATCATGATATGGAAGCTACATACCAGCATTGACAAATCTATCTAAACTATCATACCTAATGCTTAAAATTATTGTATTTTGGGGAGATTTATTGTTTCCTGAATACAGCATATCTTTGTGAGACACTTCAAGCACCACCTCAGAGTCTTTTTGAACGAGTGAAAAGAGGTGAGGATCAATATTTTGCTATCATGATCATGTCTGGGAAGTAACTAAAACATGACAGTGTATACTGAAACCAGCTGCTAATGTAAGCATTGCAAAACAGTTAATTATGAGAAATTGTGCCTTTTTCGGCATTATTGATCATACGTCGTTCAGAAGATCGTACAAATTATTGCACAAATAAGGTCACTATCATACATCTGACAACGCTATTTGCCGTTTCATCTGGACATTGACACCAGGTCTTAACCAAAATGCCCTTTGAAGGTCCAGTCCGAAGTGAGAAGTGGGCAAAATGTCACCCCAAAGGTCTAAAACTCATGCTGGTTCACACAAGATGACATGCAAGTAATAACACACAGGATCAACTCTCGGGTTTCCCTCCACCCTGCAAGCCTTCTTGCCTCAGTGTGAAATACATTTTCTATTCAATAGCATTGAATATTGTGCCTCCCGATCAATTTAATTGCGCTCACTCACACACATACACACACACTCTCTCTCCTTCCCGTTCATATGTTGGGAGGAGCCGGCGTGTCAGCTTGGAGAGGTAATTATTTGCTTGGCCAGTCTGAGCCTGTTCTGAGTCTCAAGGACGGACTTGCCTGCAGCTACAGTACAAACCAACACTCTGATTACACAACGGAAACAACCAGTGAGAGTGTGTGTAGAAGCGTGTGTGTTTGTGCGCATGTGATGTATGGGCCGTGACTTGAATGAAAGTCTGTCCTTGTGTTTTTATGTGTATGCATGCAGAATGTATAGTAGGTGTATCTTTTTTTCTAGAGCTGTGTGTATGTGTGTGTGTGTTTGCGCGTGTGTGTGTGTGTGTGTGTGTGTTTGTGTGTGTGTGTGTGTGGGTGGGTGCATGGGCATACGCACACAAGTCATGATGCGTGTGTGCCTGTGAGCTTATATAGAACAATGGCTCTTGTAGCGTCGTCCCTGCAGGTCTACACCTCAGGGAATCACAGCCGCTGTGCCACCATTACACACACAAACATACACATACACACACACACATTCCCCTGGTGTCACAGTATAATAGCAGGGAAGGCGTGCAGGAAATTGAGGTTCGGAAGGCGATTGGGGAGAATAGGGGGGAGCGCGGGTGGCGAGGAAAGGAGGGAGGAGAAGGGTTCAAACTGTGTGTAGGGAGGAAAAAGAAGACAGAGAAGAGTGAGCAAAAAGAGAGAAAGATAACAGAGAGCGAGGTTGGAAGGAGGCCATTGGAGGACGAACATCATTCATGAGAGATGAGCTGATCATCACAGACGGGCCAGACAGATAATGTTTCACTTTCTGGCCCCATAAAATCTTTTACGACAGCTCTCCCTGGATGACTGCTACCTGTTTTTATTTGGCTCTGTATTTGTATTTGTGTGTGTGTGTGTGTGTGTGTGTGTGCGTGTCTGTGTATGTGTGTAGTTGAATCCTTATAAAGTACAAAGTGTGCATAAATGGGATTGCATGCTACCGATGGTGTGTGTGTATGTGTGCTTCTGTGCATGCATGACTGCATGTGTGAATACATAAACAGGACGATTATCGGGTGTGAAGAGAGTGTGAATAGGATTTCATGGTGTCATTTTCTTGCCTGCCTGTCTGTGTTTATGTGTGTGCGTGTGTGTGTGTGTGTGTTCAGAGAAACGTACAGTCATAAAGCTGTGCCAGGGAGTTTTGAGTGATAGCCTTGGACCACCACAGCCAGGAGACCAATAACAGTAGGCGGCTCAAGGAGGCTCCTGCCAAGTGACCAATGATTAGATCCAACCGAAGGAGACCAGAGCTGAATGGCCCGTCATTCCTCAGCTTCATTCGCCCTCAGAGCCCCATTCCCAGCCTCCCCCAGAAACAGGACGGCGTTTCCATTGTGAGTGTTGCAGAAATGCTTGGGTTCAGAGTTCTTTGCAGGACTCCAACTCTGGTTGGAAATTTAAAATGAAGCATTATGAAGTTATCCAGAGATCCCCTTACAGGAGACATATTATTCAAATTTTCAGGTTCATGATTTTATTTTGGGTTGCTATAGTTTTACTGAATAGTTTTACTTGCTTTAGTGCTCAATAAACACATCAGTTTACTCATACTGTCCAGTGCTGCAGCTCTGTATTCGACCTCTGTCTGAAAGGTTTTAGCTCCTGTCTCTTTAAGGCCCCACCTCCCAAATACCCAGTCTCCTCTGGTTGGTCAGCTCACACAGGGCTGAGCCAGCACCAGTAACAACAACAGATCAGCTGCTTCAAATCAGTTCTTCCGTACTAAACTAGTTTCAAAGCATAAAATTTGAGTTTTTGTTAGTGTGGACTAACTTTCAACATCTTTAACATTTACAAGAAGACATATAAAACACTGAGAGATGGGTGAAAAAAAGAAAAAGTATAATAGGTCTCCTTTAACTCTGGGACTTTTAAACTCAAACAGCCTGAAACAACACATGAAATGCCTTCTCTCAAAGGCTGATGTAGACACATTATCATTCTTGATGGGTAGATACAAACCTGCAGCAGGGAGCGTGGCCAAATGTGTCTCCTGATGCATTTAATGCTTAGAGAAGAATAAGGTCAGTCAATCAATATGCAAAACAGTTCTACAAATTAATATTTTAGTTGGAGTTGAGACAAAAAGCAAGAATTTCCACACACTGGAGCTTGTTTATTTAAAACATGCACAAGCTTTTGATCAGAGCGATTCTGCAGGGACTTTAACTGGCAACAGGCAAGTTTTTAGTTTTATCGTATCATAAAGGAGTAAATGTTGACTGCACAGTGTAAGGACTATAGCATAATGGCACCATCAACATTTAGATCACTTTCACTATGCAAATTTTGACAGCCACTGCGCACGAAATCTCACGTGAAAATGAAGGCTGAGTTGCGATCCAGAGTGGCAGCCTGCTACCATTTCCATCTGCCTTCACATCTCCATTATAGAGTCACACATTTGCATGCAATTAATTCCTCTGCCGGTAGTTCTGCACAGCTGCTCTCTTGTTGTTAGCAGTGCTGACTCATGCATGTGTGAGCTGACCAATTAGAGCAGACTAGATATATGAGGGCAAGGGCCTTAAAGAAACAGGAAACGCTAAACAGAATGTTTCAGACAGAGGGGGTGGGGATATAGAGCTGCTGCATGAAAAAACTGATGTGTTTTGAGCACTTAAGCATGTTAACCTATTCTAGTAGCCATCCAAAAAGAAATTATGAACCTACAAATGAGCATAATACAACTCGTTTAAGTAAAGGCTTTGAAAAGACAGGACAAGAACATAAAACATATTAACATTATTTACATTACATGTGATAACGCTCCAAATTGAAAATGTTCTTCAGTGTGAAAATAATGTGTTTGTGTAGTGTACAGTGCTCTGTGAACATGGATAGTGTCCATTTTTAAAAGAGAGTCTGTTTGGGGTCGGGCTCTTTTGTTGGTATTTTGACCAAAGTTTCCAATTCATCCTGAACAGCTCAGTGTGTACCTGGTTCACCGTGACATTTTGCTCCCCTGCTCTGACCCGTTGTTATTTCTTTGCCTTAATGATACAGCGCCTGCTTGTTTTCATGCCTGCCTGCAGACTCGGCTTGTGTGCGTGTATTGACTTTTGCAGTATTGATCAGATAGAGCAGCGGGGTGGTCCCGCACTCAGTTGTCAGTACATCCTGAAACTGAAGAAAAGCCCTGTGTTTCTGGGAATCTGGCAAACAAAAGCGGTAGAAGTTAAATCGGCCATGTTCATCGTCTCCGCTCAGTCTTTTATTTGTGGATAAAATGAGTCTCAACGCCTGGTTGTAAAGGTCCGTGAGACCAATTTATGAGTAACACATCTCCCGTCTGTGTAATTCACAAACTGACCTCGGCTGTTTGACTTATTGATTTCTGTTAGAGTGGGGCTCCTAAAGTATCCCTCCTGTCCTGTTGGTGGTACTCCATCCAGAACGCACTGTGTTCCGGCTCTGTGGCTCCGGCTCATCCTTTGGTCCTCCAGAGGTTGCTGCAGAAGAAGGTTAGGAAGGCTCTGGCTGACGGGTCTGCTGCTGGGTGCCCCGGGCGCCTGGATGGGATGGCTCCCACAGGACCCGCTCCCACTGATCATTACTGTCTATGAATAGCTGCTGCATTGCAGATGGAGGGAAAAGAGGGAGGTGAAGGACAGGAAGGAGGTGTAGTAATGGGTGGAGAAAAGCAATGGTTTGTGGAGAAACGAGAAAAGGGGAATCATGCTGTGTGTGTGTGTGTGTGTGGTTAGGGACAAGTGAGATTTTATTTTCAAGGACACTCTGGTCCCCCGCTGTAGTGATCTGAAGTAATGGTGGCTATCTTTCTGTTTTAAATATCTGCTTGAACAACAAATCATCACGTCAGCATACTGCAGCCGGGTTTATAAACAAAGTGTGATTGTTTGGCGGCAATAAGACGCAGAGAGACCTGTGCTCGGAGGAGTGAGTGAAGACAGCCAGACAGGGTAGACATGAAGATGATAAAGAGGATGTGTCCACCGCCTCATTACATTTCAGAGTCTTTGATTAACATGTAATGATTGCTGTTGTCTGTGCACCCACGCTAAAACGAAGGCACATTTTTTTGAAGGAGGATATTGCATTTATTTACTCCCTGGAGACGGTGCTAACCAAGACCAAAAAAAACGACTAAATGTCTAATCCCAACCCTAATACTAATCTTAACCAGAAGCCAAGTCACAACTCATGAGGATGTACTTTCTGAGGTAAATCTTCATGTGGCTGTATGAACAACTGTATAAACCATCAGCATGATCATATCTAATAACAGTCTTCCTCCATATTACTCTGACCTAGCCTTAGTTCACTGTACATATAAGATCCTGGATTAGAATGTTGTCATTATTTCACACCAGAATCAGCAGCAACTTGTTTTAAAAACTGGAGACTGAGCTGAGGGAAAGCAAAGTATTCTCATTTGTTAGTTATTGTTAGCTATTTTCAACAGATTTTTAAACTAGGCCAGACAAAATGGACCATTTGAAAAAATGATAGGGACATGCAAGTGTCCCCAGTTTAAATGACACCTATGCTCGTGAGGATGTACTTTTTGAGGTGAGTCCTCATGGCTGTGTGAACAAGTGAGTAATACATAATACAATTATGGCTTGTTTATTAACATGACTCTTCATTAACAGTCGTAAATATTTACGATATATTTGTTTCACCCACAACCCATGGATACTTATTTTGCAATGTTATGAAATGCAAAAATCTTTCCATTGTAGAAGCTAGAACAAGTACATTTTTGGAGTGTTTGCCTTAAATATTGATAACTGAGCAACATTTCAGTTCGGGCTGTCACACTAACGGATTGTCAAAGGATGATTCTCATGGCCAGAAGAACTCACGGTAACAATATTATTGTGGTATTTATAGAAATTTTGACAAAGAAATGCTGTCGTTTATTATATATTTTGTCTTTTTTTGTCAAATTACTAACATTTGTTATACAAATACTTTAACAAAGCAAAACCGGAAAGAAACAGAAATACTTTAAGAGCTGCTGGATTATTTTCAGGGTATTAAATTGTATTTTGTGAATATCACGGTTATTGTCAGTAATGGTTAGGAGTCACACCCCTAGTTTGAGTCAGACTTCAAGCATTCATTGGTCCAATTCTCAATTGCCTCTTTTCTTCATTTAATGTGATGGTTAACTCAGTATCTTTGATTTTCTGACTTTCTCTTACAGGTCTAAACAGAAAAGCTTGTAGACTTATAGCCTGTAGGCCGCATATGCTGTTTGCAAACAGACTGGCTGATGTTAGAGATTGATTCATATCTGGCCTGTTGAGTAATGGTTATGATGATAATGATGATGAAGATGAAGATGAAGATGATGATAATGATCATTCCTCTCTGCTTCAACATGCCTGTGGCCTGTGTTGCATTATTTGGCAGAAATGTGACATTAATTTGTCCTTGTGGTGAATGTTTGTGGTTTGGTTTGAGCATGAAAAAAGGCTTTGGCACTGACGGTAAAACTCTGTAGCCCTCCTCCCTCCCTCCCTCTCTGTTCATATACTCTCCATACTCCGCTCACTACCTTCCAGTCGCGGTTACCGGGCGTGCGGTTGCCAGGAGAGACGCTCGGTCAGTACAGTGCGCAGCTTTAACGGCAGAGCGGCTCGGGCTCTCCCCCGCCATTTCCTCGTGCCGAGCCCTGGAATGTCGAGCAGCGGCTCGGGCTCTTCCTCGCGGAAGGAGTTCGACGTGAAGCAGATCCTCAGGATCCGATGGAGGTGGTTCGGTCACCCCGCGGTCCCTCCGCCTCACTCCCCGCCGCTGGGAGACTACTTCGCCGGGAGGAGGACGGGCGGCAGCTCCGGGGACGGACCTTCAGTTAGCGGCTGTGGCAGTCCGAATTCAGGCAGCATAAACCCCGGTGCGGGGAGTCACGGCGGGCTGGTGGTCAGCGGCAGCGCTGGGTCTAACCTGTGTAACGTTAACGGCAGCAACAGAAAGTTTGCTGATCCGGCGGGGAGTCGGAGCGGTCCGGGGGGGGGCGGCAGCTGGAGCGACGGGGAGCTCCTGTCCCCGCTCCTTCAGCCAGCCAGAGTGCAGGAGCTCCGTCGCGGGGCTGTCGTGGGTCTCCCCCCCGCCTCGTCGTCGCTCCCGGCCGCTGACGAGCATGGAGCCACCGGGCGAAGCTCCCGTGGCTCCGCTGGTACCCGAGCCTTCCGCTCATGTGGGGGCTGAGGAGGAGGCGGCGGCGGCGGCAGCTGGAGCGGGAGCGTCGGGCACTGAAGATAACATCCATCCGGAAACTGACTCCAGCTCCTGCAGGTATGAGGAGGAGAGGAAGGAGGCAGAAGTTTAAATGTCTGCTTTGCGACCTTGTAGCTGAAACTCAACTTAAAAACACACTCGTACAAAGTTAGAGCAAGTGAGGAGTGTCTTCACTGGTTGAGTTAGCTCACAGTTAATGGAGGGTAAAGTAGTGTTTTGACCATTTTATGAATCATTGTGCTTTATCACTGTAAGCAAGCTTTACTTCCTCAATCAAGTAAATTTTTTCAATCAAGTTATTCACCTTCACAATGTCAGAAAACAGTGAAAAATATCCATTATCGTCCTTTTACTGTCTTGATATTCAGTTTACTAAGCAAAGAAATCAGATGTACCACATTAAAGAAGCTGGAATCAAAGAATTGAGTTGAGAATGTTCTTTTTGTCTTAAATATTACCCACATCAATTAATCGTTTGCTGATTAATTTAAGGGTTGACTACGAATCAATTAATAATTGCAGCTGGAGCTGTTAATCACATTTTAACCACTTGGTTCTAAATAACTGGCTTTTCATTTTGTCACTTTGGTATTGTCATCATTACTGCTGGGCAGGTGGAAATTGTGATTGTGCTCCTACTGAAAAAATAGAAAAAATGGGTGATTCACCAAACAAGAGGCTGCTCAGACAGTGCAGTAGTTGAGGGCCACACATTACATACAGACAGTAAGAGGGAGAGGGAAAATGATGGCTTAGTACCTTTGGGACAGCATGTGGTCCACTGATTTCTCCCCTCAACCTCCTAATGAGGCTTCACCAACCAGAAGACACACATACACAAATGCACACTCTTGTGAATAAGGGATTTTCAGAGTCAAATTAACAATGTGACTCCAGGGCTGAGCTCCGTATGTAGCTGCATACTGCACTTGACATTTATATTGTTTTGTCTTCAGCGGCTGATTCTCCAGCTTTTTACGCACAATCTTTAATGCGCTGCATGGACATGCATGATGGAGTGTGTTGCATCAGTGGGAAAGGGCATTTAATTAATAGTTGCCATGGAGACAGCACAACAAAGCAATTAGGGCATCATAACTCCTCCTTAAGCGCATCTGCACGGACTCCCTGATTTATGTTTTTATTATGATGCAGCAGTAAATGTGATGAAGTAAAGGGAGAAATACAGACGGTGTGAATGTGTGTGTGTGTGTGTGTGTGTGTGTGTGTTTGTTTGTGTGTGTGTGTGTTTACTACACTGGCATAATGATGCATCTGAAAGCCTCCTATCATGCTCTGCGTTCCCAAGACACACATCAGAAAAAATAAATGATTCATAGGACACGCACACGCACACATGCACACTCACACTTTTAAAACAGCTTTCAGGAGGAGCAAATGCAGGCATGATTTAAAAAACAAAAAAACAAAAAAAAACAATTAATGTCTAATGCTCTTTCATTCTGTGCCCCATTTGTTTTTGCCACGAATGTGTATGTTTGCATGCAAGTGGCGGAAAGAAGGAGAGATTAATGGTTTTGAAAATATCTATTGTTATGCAAGGCGTGATGTCACATCTTCAGTGATGATAGAAGTCTGGCAGCGCTTACACAGGAAATTACTTCTGTTTAATAGTAATGCACGCAAACACAAGCCTCATTAGCATAGACGAAGGAGGAATATGATGTGCATATGAGCGGATCTTCAGTATGCATTGTTCATATAGCCATGTCCTTGCACATGCATGGTTGCCATACCAACACAGACATAAGTGTATGCAGCATACATGTGCAGCTCCCCGCATGTATGTTTTTTAATTTGTGTGTGTGTGTGTTTCTATATGCTGTTCACCCCCTCCCTCTGAGAGCTACTGGTTACAGTATGATACTCCAAGAGTGGCAGAATCCCAGATGGGATCATGGGAAGGGATGCGTATGGAATCCCAGAGTGGCTGAAGGCTCGCCTCCACTGATCTCCTCCTCTCCCTTTTTTCTTTCTCACCCCACCCAGCTTCACCCCCTTTAATCCTGGTGTGCCTCCCTTACTCTCTCTCTCTCCCTTTCCTTCTCTGTCTCCCTCTCGCCCTCCCTCTGTCCCGTGTTCGTCTCTGCCCACCCTTGTCCATTCATTTGCCCTCTCTTTTTTTCTCCCTCTAATGTGTGTGGGAAACAGAAGCGTTTGTATGTGTGTCACGGAGGGTGTAACATGTGACCAGGCAGGCTCCGTGGCTGCATGATCACATCGTATATCAGCTTACAGAACTAAGTTTCATTTGCATTAGCCATTAGCCTACGGGCTAATCAGGCTAGATAGTTAATCACAAGGGAGTGTGTGTGCAAATGAGTAAGAGAGAAAGAGAGCGAGGCAGGGAGAGAGACACTGAATGGCAGCTGTGTGCGTGTCCTTGCCTGGTGCAGGGGTTTAAAAAATCTGGCTGCATGGTGTTGATTCGCCCCAGACACACACTCTCTTTCTCCTCTCCCTCTGTTTCTCTCTCGGTCCATGTTGAGTGCCTGCCAGGCTCAATTAAGGGGACTGGAAGGCAGCGTTCCCCCACTTCAAAGCCATCTCCTTTGGCAGTATTTAGCCACACCATTCGTCTACATACACACTCACATGCGCTAGCCAAAAAGCCTCCTTGGAGGGTTAGAGCGGGATAGGGAAGAGAGGAAACCGAGGCAGAGATGGATGTTGGGATGATGGGATGAGGTGGGATGAAGTGAGTGATGGATTAGTTTAAGATGTTAAAGTGAGGACGGGAGACAGATGTAGAGGTGTAGAGGACAGAGGGAGGATGACACATCAGCAGCAGCACAAAATCCTGAATGTGTACAGTACACACACAGTGTACGCAACTTCCAGCAGCATATTCTTATAACTTTTTCTAAGAGATTATGAGATTATTTTTTAATTCAATAAGCCCCAAAATTAAAGTTGGCCTCAGAGTGCCTTAAGCTGTTTGGGTTTTTTCTGGAATACTTGCTGGCAGCAGAAGAGGAAGTAACCAATGACATTTAATACCTTTAAGATGATATTGTGAATTCATTAACAAACAACAGAAACACAATTTGCATCCGTCTTGTTCCTGCATGGCTGCTCTTTTAGTGTCTTTCTTTTAGCTCTGTTTCTTTTCTAGTTTGCTAGATGAACTAGTTATGAACTTAGTCGGTCTGCCGTTCAGTGCTTAGCAGGTAGTGTACTGTCAATTTACCCTAGATTGTCTTGCATGAAACACTGAAGACTATGCTGATGAGAGTGAACCAAAACAATTAAGTTGTTGGACGGAAGATTAAAACAACAAGGTCATGGTAACTGCTTTTATCTGATGATAGTTGATAGTCCAGAAATAGCAATTAACAATATTGCTGTCATTTTAAGACCATTGTTTGCCACTGATAAAATGGTAAAATAATAGCATTATAATACATATACATAATTTAAAATTGCAATCAACTCTTCATTCTTAAATCGCTGGACATTGGAATTGGAACGTGAAACACATATTAAAATATCCTAATTACGTAAAACAAATAAAAAAACACAATGAAAACAATACATTAAATGGATTGTGTTAAGGCTGCTGTAAGCGTTGTTTATGAAGCCTCAGCCTCTTTATGAAGTTCTCTGTCCTGATTGGATAACGTGGACAGGGATACTAGAACATTTGTTTTCTCTTTAACTGCATGAGTGGGAGGAGGTTACTGACCAAACACAGTAATGCATGTTGTATTATAAAGCTATTTGATACTTATTTTAATAAAACAATGTCACTTACAGCAGCTTTAACATGATTGCATTTGAACAGGCAATTTCGATGTCAGCAAAAATGGCCACTGGAATCAATAATGTAAGATAAGATATGTACCATAGTGTAATTATCATGACAGGCTTAACAATGGGCTGGAGGACACACAAATGCTCCAATATCATAACTGATATCAAAACTCCACAATAAAACCCTTAAATGGGAAAACATAAACATAACAGAGGACAAACAAAGTTGCACATATGAATTAGATTTTAAATAAATTCCAGAATGAAGACACACTATTGATGCACACGAGAATGTCTTCAGACTAATTTTAGATAATTTAAAATCACATTGTGTAGTCACATTTTCCAGTGCCTTGCATGCTCTCTGTTTATATGTTCGAGAATATGCATGTGGAAAATTGCAATTTAGGACAATTTGCAAGAAACCCCCCTCCCACGCACACACACACACGCATTATTCCACATCCCTAGAAGAGTGTGATTTCTCGACAATGTAGAGTTGAAAAATTATTCATCCTTGGAGTATCAGTTCATTTCTTATCGCTTTGTGCTGTAGGGCCAGTTCTGCCATTTCTGCTGTTAAATTAAAAATGGAAGAAGAGCTCTGGCTCTCATAAATTAAAAGCTGGTTTGGGAGCCGTGATGGCTGATGATTCACAGGGTAGCCATACTTCGGTGCTTGTCTTTGATCAACACTCATGCTCTCACACACCTCATCAGCTCAGACTGGAAGAATAAGACATAACAGCCTTGGGCTTCAACACTCCCATCAGCGGAGAGCTTGTGTTGAAGCCATCCTGGCTCAAAACGCTGCTTCATTTCCCATTGTTGGTATAGATACAAGGAAACTAGTTGCCATTAGGGAGCAGAGTAAATTACTGCATATCCTATGGGCTCGTCTCCCACAGCTATTTAATTGGCAGCTTCTCTTTTAAGTGGGCTAAATTTATCTGGCCATTTACTCCTAGTAATTGGACCATTAAAGAGCTTTTGTCTGCTTCTGGCGACATACAGTAACCCTGTTGGAAAAGTGACGCGAAAGCGTGTGAGGGAATGGCACAAGGAAAACACGGAGCAGCTGGCACGGCTCCCTCTACACATCTGTCTCTTTGTCTTGAACAAAAGAGAATGAACATCAACACATGCACTCAATGCCTCTGTCTCCTTCTCTTTGTGTCTGTTTGTCCTTGTGTGTGTGTGTGTTCATGTGAATGCTCGTCTTTGTCTGCCCGTCACTGGCACAGGACGTCGAACAGCAGTGCCACGCTGTCCTCATGCGTGTCAATGGAGCCATGTGCATGTCCGGAGGAGTGTATGTTCACCGCTCTGTCCCACGCCGACGCCACCTTCCGCAAGATGGAGGGCTACCTGAGGTCCCGACAGCTGTGTGATGTCATCCTGGTGGCTGGAGAGAGGCGGATACCTGCACACAGGTAGGAGCAAAGATGCACATGCATTGCATTGAAGATGTTGAGATCTACATCATTAGGGCTCCAAATAATGTTTTTTCTCATTATCAAATAATGTCATAGTTATGTTTTCGATGAATTAATCACTTATTTGAGCCAAAAAAGATTGCCAGTCAGAAATTGTTAATAATCCCCATTTTCTCAATTTCCCAGAGCCAAGGTGATGTGTTTGATTTGCATTTTTTGTCTGACTAACAGTCCCAAACCCATAGATAAAGAGAAAAGCAGCAAATTCTCAGATTTGAAAAGGTGTAAACAGTCAGTGGTCTTCTTTTGACCACTGACATCCTGAAATACACCTGGAAGTGATCAGGATAATTCCACAACATCTTTATCAGCAGATGAAACAGGATTGGATGGACTTAGTAAGCTAATGTCTTTTCCATTTCTCTGAAAGTGAAAACCACGAAACCATCTTCACTATTGACGACTCTATTTCGTATTGTGAACACATACTGCACATATGACACTCACAACACATACTGCACATATGACACTCACAGCACATACTGCACATGTGACACTCACAACACATATTGCACACACAAGGCACTGTTAGGAAAGAATCTTTCACAAACACACACACACACAGCAGAGCCACAGTCACACTCATAAAAGTGCCTTTTATTTTTGTAGTCTCTCTGTGCGACACATAGTCAACTGAGCCTCTGAATCATGCATCACACACGCACACACACACACACGCATACACACACACACTAACATGACTGTCACCCACCTCATAGCCCCTTACTTTTACACTGATCTGTTGCTGTTGCTCTCTGGGCATGAGGCCACTGGTGTAGCAGCAGCAGGGTCCATCTGCACGAGGATGAGATTGGGGGGGGGGCTCCTCCATCAGCAGGAAGACTCCTTTTCTCACTGTCTTCCACTTCTGCCTCATTTCATGTAGTCATCAAGGCACAGATGGTGACAAACAAAAGACCCTGCTGTACGAGAATCCTAATGGTGTGTGTGAAAGAGTGTGTTGGCATCTGAAGTTGTGTGTTTTGTGTGTATGTGTGTGTGCGTGCCGGCAAGGGGGTGGTAGAGTAAGACATCGTTGTTTGGAAGTGGTTGTTTTGCTTGCAATTGATTTATTGTACGTGTAGGATAAAGGAGCTTTTCTGGGAACAAAACATACACCCTCTCTCTCTCTTCCTCTCTCTCCATCTTACATGTACACACAAATAAAAGCTCTCCACATGCTGAATAGGCCACTTGGATTGTATGTAGCTGCAAATTTCTTGTGGAGTTTGTTGCAAGCAGCACAGTTTCAGCAAAGCTCTACTGTATATGCACTTTAAAAAAGTAGAGCATAATTAGATGCTATGTTTTGCTCTGGGGCTACTGTACCCTACAGAAATACATTACCCTGCAAATCTATTTTTGTACCCCCATATGAACACTACCTTAACTGACTTTAGGAAATATACCTTTAGTTGAGTTACTTTCATGTTCTGTTATTTTAGATCCTGTGCATCCTGGACCCATTGTGTTCATAATATGGTTCTTGTTTGTTTTTAGTTCGACAAGACAAAGATATGCTGGCATCTCCGTGAGGCTGCAGTGAGCTTTGAGCTAAATGAAAATGTCAGCATGCTAACATGCTCACATGACAATAAGGGCTGTACCAAATGTATTTTTAGAGAGAGAGAGAGAGAGAGAGAGAGAGAGAGAGTGGGATGAAGTCCCACCCCTTCTGGTGTGTCCCGTGGGACCATATAACCGGAAAAAAATTGTACAGCTGTAAATATGAAGATAGTGTTGGACAAATTAAATATTTAGCCCAAATTTCATGAGAATCCATTCGATATTTGAGCTATTAACTCAGACCTACAAATGTGAACCTCATGGTAGTCATGCAGGAAAAGTCATAGGATAAGGATAACTGGAAACCTGTTGCTGGCTTTCACCATGTCAGAGGATCACCAAGGTCATAAGGAAACATCTTCCAGGGAATATGAATTTTGAATATAAAGATATAATGGAAATTCATTTAATATTAATAGATATTTCAGTCCGGACCAAAGTGGTGACTGACTGCAAACTGACATTCTGCCATCCCTAGAGCCGCACCATTAGCAAGGCATGGCTCATGTACTTCTCTTATACCTCTAGTTGTGAGTCTGTATAGGGAAAATTCGTAACAGTTGAGCAAGTCTCTTCTTACCAGCCTCCTGTTGTTTTCCCCTCTCTGTTTTTCCATTACTGTATATCTGCACCGAGCAGCACATCCACACTCAAACACAAACAGACTCGCAGTGTTCAGTTTCCAGCTCATGCCCTTCTTTCCTGAGTCCAACTCGCCTGTTTCCTGCTCTCCTCACTCTGGCATTTTGTCTACTCTGTGCTCTTTCCATTACAGTGTGACACTGCTTGCCATGTCTCTGTCTTCAGCACAGTGTGTGTGTAAATAACCTGCTGCTGTATATAGCCTGTGTCGCTCATTGCGAGTCAGACAGAGACCCACATGAAAAATTTAGGAGTCAAAATGCTGTGTGTGTGTGTGTGTGTGTGTGTGTGTGTGTGTGTGTGTGTGTGTGCGTGCATGCGTGTTTGTATGTGTGTGTGCCAGAGAGAGAGATAAGAAAGACATACCCAACTGGCAGAGCAACTTCCTGCTGACTATGGTGTATTTTGACATCTTTGTCTGTAAAACACACACATACACACACACCACTCTTCTCTGCTTCAGGCTATCTGTCAAGGTCCCAGTGTCACACTCAGTAATGAGATTACTGCATGAACATGTGCATAACACATATACACATGAATACAGATTTAAGTCTGTTGACCCTGAGGTAAAACACACACTCAACAGTGGATACAGACAGTCAGCAGAACATTGTACACAGACACAAAGCCATTTTAACATATGGAGCTTTAACATGACCCCTTCACGTATCCCCAGCCATATTAAGATCAGGACATTACCCTGCAGTGATCCGGAGGACTACTGTATATGTCACTGTCATTTTGCATCCATTAGTTGGTCACCACCTCATTTACGAAAGACATCTCCAAGAGCAAAGAACGAAAACTCAGCATAAGATATTAAGCAGCGAGTACTTCCTGTTGCTTTTTTAATGCCTTCAAGTTTGTGTGTGTGTTTAACTTCACAGTGACATAAAAGGGTAATGGATTGTTGCGGTGGCGAATTAATTAACTGTCTTTTCACCAGTGACCTTTAGATAATTCCTCTCCGTCCTTCATTTGGCTCGCTCTCCATTATGCCAGACAGTATATCTTCTTTCTCAGACTCTCTCGCCTCTAAATTTTACATTGACCTTATATTAAGCACATAACTCTTGCTCCCTCTTTCTCATTCTTTCCCTCTCGCCCATGAGCTCAGCTGCTGTGATTGACACATGCAAATTGAATAATCTCCTCTCTGGCTGCATGGATTGGCATGTCTTTTATAGTGCATGCCAGGACTTGATCTGGCAAGGGTTGTGTCTTCTTTTATATTGTTTTGTGTGGACACATCTGCACAGAACAATAGACGTTTTTTACATGAAAGGGTAATGTAACCAAGGTTTCACACGATCCGCAGGGAATAGACACGGGTCAGGTGGTGAACACGGCTCATGTAATTTTTTCTTATTCTTTTGCTTCTTGTTTTTTTCAGACAGTATAATTATAAGCCATGAGATGTGTGACCGCCTCGTTAAAATGCAACAATGTCAGAAAAGCTCCGGGCCCCTTATGGCATCTGTGTGTACATTGCACTGCATCTTTTCTAAATAACGGTTTAGATTCACATAATCCAGGGATCTTCTAATATGGCAGTGGTTTTAAAGATTAAATAACTCCAAACAAATGAATGATTTGAGGTCAGTCTCCCTTCTGTCACTGCCCTTAATATTACATGTTTCGAAACTTGACTCTTGTGAGGGAAATTTTGCTCCACTGCAGTTTGACTACCAGGCTTTTAAACATCTGAGGACACTGAGCTCTTTATCCTCAACAATATGCTCACCGTGCACAAACATCTGGAGATGCCTCAGGCTTATGCCAGGCTTTTGTTTGTACAGTTTGCTTGTAGATCTAACAACATCTCTTCAGAGAGAAGTCAAGATGAGTCCCGTTTGGAGGGGGATTTATTTCTTTAGGGGAAATCAGGCAATTTAATATTTAATATTACACGCACTAGTGAGTGATTTTAATTATGCCTGGTGTGCGTACATGGAGGACTTTCTTTCCCTCCATCACAGTTATAATTACAGTCCATTTATTTACTGTTATTCAGCACACTAGCCGGTCCTCACATAACTGATTGGAGAGATAGAAGGCACTTTAATTACAAACTGGCATGATTCTCTGTTTATTCAGACATTAGACCTACATATAAGGTTTCTATCAGATTAACTTGAAGGGCTATGAAATGGGCCTATGTCTAAATCTAATGAATAATGAATCTAACAAGTGTGTCAGGCAATGAACAGAATAAAGAATAGCAGTCAGGTAGCATAAAAGACTCATCAGTCTTGTTTGTATGAGTGAAAAATGTCCCTTGTGACGACGCTGTGAGGCCTTCTGGTTTATGTTCTAAGAAACCACAGACGTATGTGACTCAGGGTCGTTTGTTCCAACTTGTCTGTCGTGGTTACATATAGATTAAGCTCTTTTTCGCACCATGACGATATATACTTTCCACCTTAAAACATTCTTTCCATTCCTTGTAGACGATTGTTGATTTATTCCAAAACACATATCTATTGTGATCATCAGTCATGCAACTGCAGACTTTCCACAAGCTAAGTATACACACGTCGTGGTAGTCAATTCAGCTTCCGTTTACCGACAGGTCAGATGCATCAGATACAGCTGTCTGCATCAACATACTTAATACAGCTTCAGCTGTTGCTTTATATGTATGACACAGTCAAAATTGTTTTGCAACTTTATTTCTTGTTTCGAAATTGCAATATCCAAATCGCAGGAGTCACAATTTTTTAATAAAGGTTAAATGTGTCATAGAGGGATTTCAGTCACTGTTTAATCATCAGACAAGCACTTCATGTGGAGCACACTGATACCTTCATAGTGCCTTGTGTGTGTGCCTACTCTTATTTACATGTAATTACGTATTTATTTACATCATGATCATGATGTGTGTTGTCTCGTTGTGTCAGCATCTCCAGGCTGCTGTTTCCCTCTGTTCCCTCTTTACCCTTTAAGTTGAAACCTGTCCTGTCAGCAAGGTCAAAGTACTCTGTTCCTCCGTCACAGCCGTCCATCCTCTCTGACTGATGCCTGACACTCTCTCCCCTCACAGACTGGTCCTCTCATCCGTGTCAGACTACTTCGCGGCCATGTTCACCAGTGATGTGAGGGAGGCCAAGCAAGAAGAGGTGAAGATGGAAGGAGTAGACCCGGATGCATTGTGGGTCCTGGTGCAGTATGCATACACAGGTACACAGACACACTGATTGCATTTTTTGGAAAAAAGATCAATACATACTGTCAGAGTCCTCAACTTTTAATAGAAAGTATCAAACATTGCACTGGGTGACATGTTCTTTTCATTATAAGTTCTTGTTGTGTGTGATTTAAACATGCATTTGCATCTTTATTCCTGGTGACAATCGTTTAAAATCTGTGATGAGAAATTAAATTAAAATGTATCATTGGGTGCACCTAAATTATGTGCTTGGTTTAAAATATATTTTTTGGGATAAAAGCCTTGCTGACAGACATTTGAAAACCATTCCGGCTATTGTGGCTGCATGTGGAGTATATTTTTGTAATTCCTCCAACATTGTAAACAGTGGAAAATCCTGAAGAGGTGGAATTCACTCCTTGTGGGATTTGTTTTGGATTAAAAAGAAAAAAAAAGTGAAAAAGATCCCGAGGTCAGCAGCCATCACGTTTTCTATACTGACTCAATGGATTCATTTTGGTCTCAGTTGTATAAAAAAATCTCAGACACACTAACATATTGCCATTCCTTCTCCTCCTCCTCCTCTCTCCAGGCCGTCTCGAGTTGAGGGAGGACACCATTGAGTCTCTGCTGTCTGCCTCCTGCCTACTCCAGTTGTCATCTGTGGTTCAGGCCTGCTGTTCGTTCCTCATGAAGCAGCTCCACCCCTCCAACTGTCTGGGTATCCGCTCCTACGCCGACGCCCAGGGCTGCAATGACCTGCAGAGGGCTGCTCATGCTTACACCATGGTGGGTACAGCTCCAGTTATCGTAGCGCTGCTGCCAGAAAATGAATGAAACTTGGGAAAAGGTAGATGATGACGTAGATTCAGGTAGCCCACAGGTGATGTGAGTTTCATTGCATATAGGAACAATAAACATAATCTCGCTCTCCTTTCCCCTGTCAGACTTTGGTCATTTTTTCCAGCTTTCATGTTATTCTTGGTAACACATTGGTTCCTCGTTCTGAACGCTTAACACACCATTCTCGCCATAATGGCTGTTTCAGCACATGGTTGCTATGGTGACTATGAAATAGCTCCTCCATCGGCTTGATTATTCTTTTTCTTTTCTGTTTCTCTCTTGTCTTTACGGGCCTTTTTTCTCCCAGCCTGCCTCCCTCTGTGTGTGTGTCAGTGTCAATGTTCGTCTGATTCTCACTTTCTCTCTCTCTCTGTTTCCCTCTAAGTGGATTATTGTGAAACTTTAATCTGCGGTAATTATGTCGTGGAGGTGGTTTTATCTGGGTGTGACTGTCTGCCTGTGTCTGTAATTCACTCACACGCACATACTTATTCACACACTCATGCACAGCTCACAAGGTTATTAAGGACGTAATGTGTAGGAACTGTACAATAGAGGATGCAGAGAGAAGTTTGGATTCTTCTTGATTTTTGTTTTTTTATTTTAAATGTCTTACATGAGAATCACATCACATTCACATGTTGCATGTTTTTCCTCCCATTTTCTAATCTCTGCAAAAATTCTTTCCCTCAAAAGTGACGGAAAAGATGAACCAAAAACACAAATGAGAAAGAAGGAAACATGTCTGTAATAGCTACAACAACAACAACAACAACCATAATCACAATTGCCATCACCTTCCTTATGTCACAGTTACTAAGCATAACGTAGGCTGTGTGTCTTTGTTTAAGTGTCTCATTTTTGTTTGTGCAACATCCACAGTCAATCCCCACTAAAACTGAAATTATTAGTCAGAAATTGAATTTAAATCAAATTAATTATATCACAGCCATTCTCTGGTTCCAACTTTTTAACTGAGGAATGTCTAATGATAGTGAACAAAAATAAATTTGAAAAGGTCACCTTGTGCTTTAGAAAGTTGCGATGGACATTTGTAACTATTTTTGAATGTTTTAAAGACCAAGCACTCAATCGATTAATTAAAAATATTTCACCAGATGAATCATAATGAAAATGATATTTCGCTGCAGCTCTGCTCTTTGTTTTTCAAGCAGCCTCTCCATCTCCACTAAATCACTCCAACCTTCTCTCATCCAGACCCTTTTTTCTTCGGCTTTTCATCTATCTTCCTCTGACCTTTCTCAAGCCTTCATTTCCTTCCTTATTTCCCCTCTCCTTCCAGCCTTCGACCCATTTCCTCTTACACTCATATCTTCCTATAATTCTTTTCCGCCTCTTCTTTCCTTTTTCCATCCCCAATTCATTATTCATTCGTCTTGTGAGACTAATCTGACTCTTCCCTTCCCTATTCTTATACCCGTTTCATCTCCACCAGGAGCACTTTTTGGAGGTGGTGGGAGGCCAGGAGTTCCTCCTGCTCCCAGTGGAGGAGATGGAGAAGCTGCTCACGTCCGATGATGTTAACGTGCCAGATGAGGAAACCGTAGTTACCTCTTTGCTTACGTGGGTCGCTCATGACTCCGTCACGCGGGAACGCCACCTACCCCTGCTGCTGGCTCACATCCGACTGCCACTGCTGCAGCCACAGGTGAGCTCTGCAGAGAACTCGCATTTCGTATTGCAGTAACTGTTTTATTTAAGCGGCTATAATAATTTTTTTCAAAATTATAAGGTGAAAACAATGTGAAAGGGATGGCTTGCAATGATGATCAGACAATTATCATCTGAATCTGCAGCTCCCCTCGGCTTAATGGAGCTTTACGGAGAGTTTGATTGGCTCCCTTTTTTGATTCACTCTCACTGCTCTCATTCTGCCATTTTGGGCTGAAGCCAGCTCTAAAAAATGACATTAAACTTTCTGTTTAGCACTATATTAAAGACAGAGAGTTAGTGAACTAGCTGGTGAACATAGTGGAGCATTTAGCAGCTGGAGAGCCAGATCTTGGAGTAGAGGGTCGGAGACCAAAAGAGAGCAAAAAAACAAGTGAAAAATTTGTTTGAATTTCTTCTGATACTATTGATAAGGTTGGTGTATCAATTCAATAAATCCCTATGATTGATAATCAGTAAAGGTACCTCCTTTCCCCTCAATCTGTTCCTTTCCCCTCTGTCTACCCTGTTGTCTCTTTTTGTCTCTCACACGATTAAATCAGTTAAATGGGCAATAATGAATCTGAGAGGCAAGTGATGAAAAGCTTAATTACAAACACTAACAAGAGCACATTAGTTATCTGCTGTGTTCATGAGGTTGTTATCCATTTTTCTGTGTGAATAAATATTGCAGGAGATTTGTTGTTCACGTCTTAACGTCTCTCACAGGAAAAGAGTTTGTATAAATCTTCCTGCTCGTGATTCAACTGGTCATTTTCCACTCACTCTCCACTTTAGGCAATTAGAGAGACTATAGCCATTACACTAACCGTAGCTCACAACCATTATGTTGTCAGGTGTGTGCTTGTGTGTATCTGAGCGTGTGTTTGAGTCCGCACGCTCTTTCTCCTCCTCTCTTGTCTTCCTAGCTCTTGTAGCAAGGACTCTGATTGGTAAGTTTATATGCGAGGCAGAACCTCAGTTACTGCCCAGGGCGTTGGATGCACTCGCACACAGAAAGACGCACACACACACGCTTGCAACCTTAATTAAGTGTGATATCTCTCTTAACTGCAGCCAAATTATCTGTTCTCTTCATCTCCCTCATAAGTCATTTCCCTCACTATATATAAAGAAACTGTAAAGATAAAACTCCCCTTGTGGCTCTCCCCTCCGCCTCCTCCTCTTTCCATCTTCCCCTGCCTGCGTCTATACATCTCCCAGGTTTTGCTCAGTATGAACACCTCAGATATATGGCTTTGCCCTGGTCAGCTGAAATCACAAGTAGCTGTAACATGTAATCAGGGGAGAAGATGGATGGCAGGGAGGTAAAGCAGAGGAACGGCACCAGAGCAGAGAGAGAAACAGCGCCACAGACATAAAGCTGGTGGGGTTGATTCAACCTTTAACAGTGTGTCACCCACCACCACCACCACCATGTCACGCTGACAAATGAATCACCAGTCAGCAACATCATGAGCTCTGCCAACAGAACGACATATAAACCTCACGCAGACAAGCAATCAATATTCATCAACCAATTAGTCAGCCCTCTATCTAGGCGATTACTCATCAAGAGGATGTCAGTGCACCAAATTAATACCTTTAATCCTTTCTCCTCATCACCAGTGTCACACACAAACAGACAGGCACACTTGGTCTTATTTTCTCAGAGGAGCATCTGTGGGCCGTTAATCGGACGGATTTAAAGGGCATTAAGTGTGTGTGGGTGTCCTCATCAACAATCCTTGATTAATGTGCTGATTATTTTCTTGACTAATTGCTTTCAAAAATAGCAAAGAAATGTTTAAAAATATCCCATTGCAGTTTGCTTGTTCCTTAATGATCCACGTCACCCATTTATCAAGGCAAACATAAAAAATATCTGTTTGCCTGACATTGTTTGAAAAGTATAATTACCACATTAAAATACTTAAAATTATATGTATTCTTTGTCCCACATTAAAAATTCCAGTATATATGAATAGGAAAATATTTTTCACTTTTCAGGTTTAATGGCTGGAACTAAGATGTTTCCGACCTCACTGTGAAGTCTGTTTGCAGTGTAGGCTCCACCAGTGTATGCTGAACATTGGACCCAAATCTATTTCCAAATTTTTTGTTATGACGTAAATCATGCTCATAGACATGCCTCTTAAAATCAGATTATCAGTGAGCACAGAGACATTTTTAATGTGAAAAAGTCTTCTAGTGGAAAACTCATTTTACACAGTGAAGCTCAGAGGCAGATACAGTGGAACGGTTCCTCATTTGAGAAGCTGGAACCAGTGAATTTTTTGCATTTTGCCTGAGCCAAAGAGTCAACAGCCATGCTGAAATGATCACACTGAAAAAGCTAACATAGCAGATATTATGTTTACCATGTTCATTATTTTAGTTTAGCATGTTAGCATGCTAACATAAGCACTAACGACAAAGTACAGCTGAGGCTGTAAATGTCATTCACATAATGTCGCATCTTAATTGTAAACCTCATGAGGGAAAAGTGAGGGGATCAGATGTCTGCAACGGAAAGAAGAGGGGAGTAAAGTATTAACATCATACATAGCTGTTTCTGCCAATATGAGAGTGTGTGTTTCTCATAAATGTCGATTGTGTCTTTTTTTAAGTGTGAGCTGAAACAGAGAGGGGGGAGCACTATTGTCTCGCTGCCCACTGTGAGGTAAAGAGAGGACAGAGAGAAGAAGGTGGGATGCCCGCAGGATTCAGTCTTATCTCACCCTCCACATTCAATCCTTCACAGCGTGATGGATAAATAGCGCGGGAGAGGACAAACACTCAATTCACCTATCTCTGTCCTTCTTTATCACACACGCACACACACACACAGACACACAAACACAAACGTATCCCAAAATAGGGTTCACCCTAATTTGTCCCTCTGTGATTGTATGCAGTGAAAGCAGGGTTCACCCTGGCGTGTAAGCTGCTTATCCATTTACTATGCTTGCTTTACGCTCTCCACGTCTGGCTGAGGAAATTGATTTTATATTCAGTGACCAAATTGAATTATTTAGACCTAATTTTTTTTTTGCGTGGTGGTTTGTGGGAATCATGGCAGAAAACACACAGGAACACGAGGGTGTATAAATATTAAGAATATGTTTTCTCTTTTATAAATATGCCCGATTGTACTTGTTACTCTGTGATAGAATGTTAGCAGACGTTTTTGAACGTCTCCCCTCTGACTTAACTTAGTCAACATACGAGCAGCGGTACACAGTCTGGAAACTTCAAATGACTTTTATATTTTTAAAAATAGAAAAATCAGTCTCCTCTGGAACCTCTGCTGCTTTCCATCTATTAACACACATGTACACAAACACACACAAACACACACCTATCTAAATGTAAATCATGTAATTCATGCCTTCTTGCCCTCAGGGGAAACTTGCTTCTCACCACCCTGCCTCTTTCACAGGCAGTGATTTTCTTGTGGATGTATTTTAGGGAGCACTGCTGGATTGAAGTGCTTCATGCTGCAGCCACTGTCTGTGTGTGTGTGTTTGTGTGTGTGTGCGCGCGTGTGTGTGTGTGTGTGTGTGTGTATGATCGTAGATGAGGTTAGACGGTATGGACAAGAAAGCTGATGAGATGTCAAAGACAGATTAGTCCTCTAGTGTGTCAGATGATCAGTGTGTGCATGCTGTGTGTGTGTGTGTGTGCCTGTGTGTGTGTGTGTGTGTGTGTGTGTGTGTGTGTGTATGCACGTGTTTGTGTGTGTGTGAGAGAGCACTAATGGCTGCTTGTCTGATCTGATCTAATCTCTCAATCAATGAGAGAACAGCTTTCTTTCGACCCTGAGACCTCCACAATCAGTGATAACATCGTACCCCACGCTCGCTGCACACACACCCTGCTTTTGTCTCAACTACTTGTTTATAGCAGTTCTCACACACCCCTGTGTGTTCGTGTGTTCATGTGTATGTGTTTTCTCCACCTGTGTGTAGTTCTTGGCAGACCTGGAGTCTAACCCTCTGCTGCGAGACAGTATGGAGTGCCAGCGGTTGCTGATGGAGGGGATGAAGTATCACCTCCTGCCTCAGCGCCGACCCCTGCTTCAGAGTCCCCGCACGCGGCCACGCAAGGCCACCGTGGGGGCCATGTTCGCAGTGGGGGGCATGGATGCTACGAAAGGTGGAACAGCCACTTCCATATAATCACACACAACAGACAAGGCACCATATATGTTAGAGTTGTACGTTGTTCATGTTCTCTGGACATTTTCACCTTCCATAGTTCCCAGTACAGAGCTTACAAGAAATTAAAATTGAATGGTTTATCGACAACTGTTATTGATAATATGATAATAGATTAATTGGTTTGAGTAATGTTTGAAAATTATCTCATACCAGCTTCTTAAATGTGAATATTTTCTGTTTTCTTTACTCCTCTATGACAATAAACTGAATATCTTTGGGACAAGTCAAGACACCTGAGGATGTCTCTTTGGGAAACACTGATCACCATCATCTGATACATTTTCCTGTTACTGTCTCCAGGTGCTACCAGCATTGAGCAGTACTGTCTGCGTCGGGACACGTGGAGGCAGGTCGCCACCATGAGTGGACGCAGACTGCAGTTTGGCGTAGCTGTCCTCGATGGCCGTCTCTATGTGGTGGGCGGCCGAGATGGACTCAAGACCCTCAACACTGTGGAGTGTTACAACCCACACAGCAAGACGTGGAGCGTCATGCCCCCAATGTCCACACACAGACATGGCTTAGGTGTGTACGAGAACAATTTAAAAGTGTTTGGAAAGGTTAATTGATCTTAGTCTTGAAGTGGATGAGAAATGTTTCTGTCATTTGGGTCAGTGTTTTAAAGAAAAATGCTTCAGTATATTTGTGTAATTTTGTTTTCTTGGTAAAATATGTATTGTCTTTCTTGCTGCTAACACAGTGAGGTCAAAGGTCAGTTTCAGCTACAGAGGGTCACCTCCGCAGTAAGTGGTTCAGCATCAAGAGCACTTCAGCACGATGGTCTGACCCTGTGTCTTCTTGTTTGGAGGACAGCCTCCCCACTCACTGTGCAAACCTACTATTACATTAACAAAATTTGATAAGGTGCGTGTTGCTTTTGCGTTGTTGTTTTATAAATGTGTGCATGTGTGTGTGAAGGGAAGAGAGGATTGAAACACACATCTGGCACTACAGATGTTCTGGCAGATAAATCCCTTGCGTATGGAGGTGTCAACATGCTGCTAACTCTGCACGCCTAATGCCCTTGGTGTGGTTACACACACACACACACACACACAAAATTCACACTCTTGTCCCCCAAACCTGTATGGCTTTATGAGCTTGTCCGAGCGGATTGGATTTTGGTTAGTTGCTGTAATATAATCGGGCATGTTTTTTTGTCGCAGGTGTAGCCGTCCTGGAGGGGCCCATGTACGCTGTAGGAGGACATGATGGCTGGAGCTACCTCAGCACAGTGGAAAGGTAAGAGGAGGCTTCACACAGCTGTTTTACATACCTAGTAGCCAAGTACATTTTTGGGTTTACAGTTTTTTGACATGGTTTTGATACATTTATCTCTTAAGATTTCTGTTTCCATCCCAATACAGTGAGGTGACAGTTCCTGGGGAGTATTTTGTTAGCTGAAAGTAGTTCAAATATAAGTAGTTTCAGTGGATTATCTAGAGCTGAACTAATTAATAGAGCCTGTAATAAAGAATGACCAACTCTTACATGCTCATTCTTCCCACTGGCAGTTCAAATCCATCATGTCTCATATGTTCCGGGCCCGTGGCAATTATTAAAAGCGCCAGTATGAGACAAAGTCATTTTAGCAAACATACTACAGAAAATGAAAGTTTCCTGTTGTCTCCACTGTGAACATAATTCAAGCAAATATCTTCCCAGGTTCAAAATGAGCACACGAGTCACATTTAAAAATCCTGGCAGGAAAAGCTTTAGCTCACTTCTGATATAGAACAAGAGAAATGGACAGTGTGATACAAGAGGGAAACGCAGACTGTTCAGTTATTGAGATGTGTTGAGATTGTTGTTATTAAATTGGATGAGACTGAAGAAGAAAAAAGGTAAACTCAAGAACACTTCTTATTTGATTTTTCTATCACTCAAAACATTTTTCAAAAGCTCTGGCATATGTTTTATTTTAACACTCAGCCCTTATTTTACTTGAAATGAGAAAATAACATTTATTTATCATTCAAGAGCGTGTTGTAATCCTTAAAGCTCAATATGAACACTGACAATATAATGAAAACTGAAGTTACACTACATACAGAAGTTGATACAACTTCTAGGTTATTTCAGTTTACTGTTTATGGCACTGAATCGTAATGCATGTTATTTATGATGTTCCAGACCTTTGCTTGATGACATTTTCTTGAACTGTTTTTGAGAGGGATGTTGCAGCTCAATGATGCACTAAAGTTAAAACACAGTCTCTGAACTGCACTTTAGTTTTCCTCTCTCGTTGGAACACTGACAAGTCGTTGACATCTTTTTTACCAGGTGGGACCCTCAGGCTCGCCAGTGGAGCTTCGTTGCAAGTATGGCTACACCCAGAAGCACAGTGGGAGTAGCTGTACTCAATGGCAAGTAAGTGAGCTCATGTATTGCTTCAAACTTCACTAAATTCAAGTGAAAGATTTAATATTTGCACGTTCACTGAAGCAATGAACATTTTACTTTGTTGATATCTTGCTCTTGTTACTATGGATACTGTTTTCTCTTACTGCAAGTCACTTTGGACAAAAGGCTCATCCTAATTACTGTAATTTAATAGATCTTTACCAGAAATTACAGAAAAACTGCCTCAATGTTCTTAATGAGAAAAAAGAGAGTTATTTATTTGTTGCTCATTATAGAAAAAAACCTCTTTACGCCTGGAAAATAGTCAGTTGATAAGCTAAATCCAGTGCTTGTGGTTTGGAGAGCAGAGACCAATGGAAAAGACTTGAAACAGCTTGAAACCAAACAGTTTTGGTCCAACAGGAAGCACCTAAGCATTTTATCCAGAGGAGAAAACATTTGAACTTGTTGTGTTTCTGTTTGTATTCAAGATAAAAGTAACACTGTCAAAGTTATGTTACTGTAACTACTCCTCTCCTGCACAGACAAACTGCAGTATCAAACAGTGAGGGAAACGGGTGACAAAGCTCACAGTCACACAGTGAACACACACACATTCACATGCTCCCAGTCAGTCATGCACAAATGCACATTTTAATAGTGGGAAGTTTAGGATTTCAGAATCTTGCCCCAAAATTCTCCAGCAGCCGACAGCAGACGTTATTAGAATTGCAATATTCCCCTGTTGTTTTTATTATTCAGCGCCTCAGAGAGACGCCACAGAGAAAGGCTTTAGAGATGCTAATTAATACAGAAACAACTGATTTGACTAAGCATGCCCAACAGTAGCATGTGTGTTTGTGTCTGTGTGTGTGCAGGGCTGCGTACATTTGTGCGTGTGCATGTATGTGTTGTGTATTCTCTGGGCTCTTTTCCTGATGGAGCTCATTACTTGCTCGACTGGTTCTGATGCACTTCTTCCTTTGCTCTCCCAACTCCACATCCGCATCCACATCCACATACACACACACACACACACACACACACACACACACACACACACACACACATAGTGCCTGCTCGGGGTTGTGATGCCCCAGGAGTGTTGGTTGATTGATTTTGCTCACCTCACTTTGTCCCCAAATCCTGCACCACACACACACACACACACACTAACACACTCTTATACCATCTGTTTTACTGTCACTAAATTGAAAAGATACTTCCTCAGTCCAGAAACGTGTGCAATGTTTTGTGTCCAGAGGGGTAACACAATCTTCTTTCTTCCTCAGGCTGTATGCAGTAGGAGGTCGTGACGGCTCATCCTGCCTGCGCTCAGTCGAGTGTTTCGACCCCCACACCAACAGGTCAGAGACGAGGGACTTCATTTGACCAGAATTAATTGCCATCTCCCGCTTTATTTCCTTTGTGCTCTTCCTCCTGGTGAAGTGCATCTGTGCTTTATAGGTTATTTACCCACAGATCAAAAGAGACAGCTAACCCTCTCAGGACATTAGAATAGAGCACATTCAAACAGCATCTGTTTATCAAGTACACTCATTATTTTCTTCACTGGAAGGCCTGGTACGAGGTTATCATTAAATAATCTCTGAGCACAATGTGGAAAATGTTGAGTTCCTCAGTGTTAGAGACTGCAAAAGTCTGCTTTATCTTTCTGATGGTTACAAACTCCATATTTAGGTGGAACGGCTGTGCTCCTATGGCTAAAAGACGTGGGGGTGTGGGCGTGGCCACATGGCATGGCTTCCTGTACGCAATCGGAGGTCATGATGCTCCGGCCTCGTCCCTTGCATCTCGGCTAAGTGACTGTGTGGAGAGGTGAGTCTGTGTGTACTGTGTGTTTGTTTGATGTAACAGATGCCTCATATTTATTGCTGTTTGAAATGTAAAATGCATAATGTTCAGTTTACTGTGTGATGTAAAAATATGCACGGGTTTTTTTTTTTGTCATCCTTTTTATGTGATTTGTTTTTCTTTTGATATGTTGTCACGGCCACAACAAGAGACACATATTGGGTCAAAACAACACAGAGTGAACACCATACCTCAGGATTAGTTTATAAAAGAAAAACATTTTTATTTAACTATGGGAGTCTGGAGGTCAGACATCAATACTGGGCAGGGTCACCCACTAATCACCTGATCTGGAGCACCTGAGAAAGGAAAGGGGAGGTAAGATGAATATAGAAAGTAATCAAGTCATTTTCAAGTCATTTTCAGTAATGAATTAATTAATAACACACTATAAAAGCATTTGAGCCCCCCTGGCCCTCAGCAGTGATACACGATACGGAAGTCGTACATCTGTGCAATCTGAGTCTGTCGTTGGTGGCTAAACTCCAGTAAGTTCTTCAAACAAATGATATGTTAGTAATTTATTTACTTTCCCTCTAAATTCAATAAAAACACATTTATGATCGTCACCAGTCTTTTATTTTATTTTTTTCGATACTCAATTACAGGTCAATCTTGATGTTAGTTTGTGGTTAGCTTACATTTGCTTCCATTATTTATTTATATACCAAATTCTGCAGTGTAGTTTTCTTTAGCTGGCTGTGTGACAGTTTGTTAGCAGAATTACAGCACTTTTGGTGTCCCCCTCAGGAATTGCTCTTGAGAAGATTTAATTTAGTTGTCCCCTCCAAGTTAATATTGGATTTTCAACCCTGCAGGGTACCAAAGTCCTGACCCTCTCTACTCTGCCTCTGCTAGAACTCGTTGCCTTTGTTGGTAGGGTTGGTTGGTTCAGCCCTGAGGAGTGAGATTGATTAGATTTAGGGTAAGAATATCAGAGTAAGCCAATCAGAAGCAGAGAAGTTCAGGTCATGCTATCCTGGGAATAACAAATACAAATACCATGGTCTAACTTTTCCCTGACAAACAGTTTATCCATCTGTCCGACATTGGCACCATACCTCACAAGGATGAGAAAATTCAGAAGAAGTAACTGTGCAAAGAAACAGTGCTGGACATAACATAACTACTAATTGACAGACTAACAAATTGTCTCATGTACATCTCTATTTGTGTATGAATTAATAAATAAAAGAGATAGAGCATGTTGAGAGGTGCTGGTGGTGTGGGCTGTTTCCCCTTGCCTCCAGTCTTTATGCTAAGCTAAGCTATTAGCCCCCTTGCTCCAGTTCTGCAATTAATGCACAGACAAGAGATTTGATATCAAGTGTCTCATCTAACTCTCCGAAAGGTGGGAAATAACTGTATCTACCAAAATGTTGAACTGTGGACAGCAAAACTGTTTAAAGTTATTTCTTACTTTGTGTGTTGTTAAAACGTGTGTGTGTTTTCTCTGTGTGTGTACAGGTACGACCCTCAGACAGATGTGTGGACGGCAGTGGCCCCCATGAGCATCAGCAGAGATGCCGTCGGTGTTTGTCTCCTTGGTGACCGTCTCTATGCTGTGGGCGGTTATGACGGGCAGGTGTATCTCAACACAGTAGAAGCTTACGACCCTCAGACGAATGAGTGGACACAGGTACACACCCAAACTCACACAAGAAACAAGTCTTTACAATCGATATATATTTATAGACTAGATCTATTCTCTTACAGCACACACATGACACACATTTATATACATGCACATTGACTGTAGCTCAGTAAAAACAAGTAATAAATCATTAAGTGCACCAATAAAATTGTTATATAAACACAGGATGTCAGTTTGACCTTCCTCCAGCTCCTCTCCTATGTATCTTGGCATGTTTTCGTTGTTATGTAAATGTGTGTTTTCCTCATGCTAATATTGTCCTTGCTGCTGCGCTAGTAAAGGGAAAGAGGCAACTGTCTCAAAGTTGAGCGATCTCATTCAACAGAAGTGTATGGCACTTCAGTTTATACCTCATCTCCTGCATCGCCTCAGAGGATTTCCGCTGGATACCTGCTATTTTGGAGACACGCACCATGCTGAGAACAAGAGGGGGTGTAGGTGGGCGGATACAGAGACGCTCAGACTGACACAGAGGGCTGAGGAGATGTGAGGGGACATGTTTAGACCATTAAATGTGTCCTCTGTTCATTGTCAGAAACTGGAAAAAACAAACCAGAGGATGTCTTGTCTGTCCTATCTTAGTAGCAACACTTCCCCTGCCTGCTTTAGCACAAATCTGTCAATCTTTTCTTTTTCTGAGACACATAACATGGGTGGTAAGTTCATGTTTAAAATTAGGTGACTGACAGGCAGCTTTGACTATCCATGTCTAACAAAACTAACAGGACTAGACAACCACAAAAGGCACAAAGCTTCCCTTAGAGCCAAAGGATTATCCTCACTCACGACTCCTTGCTGTGCGGTAGTCGGTGTATCCTTGTGGGGAGGTCAGAAGGAGGTCTTGCTGCAAAATATCAGTGTACATATCCTTCATTCACAAAGAAGTCCATTCCCTTCATTCATTCCCGACCTTGGAATTAAGTAGTCCATTAAGTTGTCGTTCTGGAGCTTTCAATCATATCACATGATTTTTTCAGGAGATCAGGTTGGTCAGTGGTCTCAGAAATGTAGATGCTTAAAATGCAATTTTATCTGAGCACTTAAAACCTGCTATAACAATTATTTTGGCCCCTTAGGAAACAGTTGAAACAAGCTGTTCATGTATGATCACTTTTAAAGTTGACATGGTGAACATGGATGCAGTTGCATTTTTACAAATCAAGACACAGCAGTATTAGCATTTATTTGGAGTTATATTTGTGTCCACCTGAGTCCATATTCACTGTCTTTTAGCTCTGTTATTAGTCTATACCAATTTCTGATCAAAATATCTAACTCTTTAAAGCATCTAAATACTCCACCATATTCACCAGCCGGTTTCTTAACTGTGTCTGTGTGTTGTTTGGTGCTGAGCAGGTAGTGCTTCGCCTTTTGACATTGACAGAGTCATATGATATGTGATGACTGTTAAACACTATGAATAACCATGTGAGACATGTTTCTACAGACGCCTTGAGCAGACAAACCAATAGCTGACTCTAAATAGGGTCCTTTGCCATTTTAGTGGCCACTGTAGAGGAGGGTGAGACGAGGGGTGTTCAGCTGGTTGCAATCTGCAACCTCACCACTAGATTCCACTAAATCTGATGCACTTGTCCTTTAAACCAGCTGAAAACATGGACAGTTCTTGACAGTCCTTTGCTGTACATTTTAGCATCCATCTGTGATTGTGACTCTCTTGTTTTCTTTTGTTTTTCATCTTTCCAGGTAGCACCCCTGTGTGTGGGCAGAGCAGGGGCGTGCGTGGTGGCCGTCCGACTGTGAAAACACAAACACCAAACGTTCAACAGAGGACTATCCATGATGTGGGTCAGAGACCCTCCTCTTTGTAACGGCTGGCGTGGTTTTAACAGACGTCACTCCAAGAAACTCATCTTCCTGCCAGCATGTGAACAACACACGGAGGTGACAGACTGATTACTGAACACACGTCAGCCGAGTCACATTTTTACTCTCCTCAACGACTGCCTGTGATTGTTTTTAGGGTTTGTTTTAGGGTTAAGTCATGTGTCAGGTTCCGGATAATGTTTTCATATGTGAACATCCTGATGACTTCTGCCACAGACGTGAAGCGCCACCGACACCACAGATGAAGAGGAATCTGCAGTGTTTGTCTGAGCATGACAGAACAGCTGTCTCGCAGCTTCGGTTTTTTTTCATGCCTATTATTTTCTTCCTGTAGACAAAGTGGGACTCACACACATACACACACACACAAACCAACATGTCTGCTTTCAGCTTCTGTTTCTGCTGACAGAAAGGTGAGAGAAACCAAGAGAGCTTGTCATGGCCGTTGAGATGCCTCATCATCTTACGCACTCGGTTTTCCTAGCGATATCTGATCTTGTGTATTGATGCTATTTTAATATATTCCCTATTATTTTATGCTGCAGTCGGCAAGTGCTCCCCTCCCCTCTCCTCTTTTCTTTTCCTTTTTTGCCCGCTGACAGATAAAAGAAAGACTTTTGACATAATCAGCACAACCTTATGAGCAGCTGTACTGTAACAAACTGTGACACTCTTTATTCTTTTCAGTCAAAAACATATCATCACGTTTTATCTAACGTTTTCTGTGCGTATGTCTTCCACGTTGCATCAGCTCACATCTGAAGCATACAGTATACTGTGAGTTATTGTAGCTTTTTTATAAGCTGACCGGGCAAATTATCCAACTTTTTACAGTCTAATTGTGCCATTTTTTTGAAATAATCGAGGTCCATGAAGTGCTGTTACTGAGTCTACAGCCCGAGTGGCCCTTTGTTGATGCCTGTAGGGAAACTGTATTTTCACTTTCCCACAGAGCCAAAGGTCAGCTCTTTATAGGCTTGGTCTTAATACAGGGTCACTCGAGCTTTTCTCTTTTAGCTGTCTTTCTCTCCACTATAGTTGTTTCCTCTGTGTGTGTGTGTGTGTGTGTGTGTGTGTGTGTGTGTGTGTGTGTGTGTGTGTGTGTGTGTGTACACATCCGTTCGGGTGTTCAGAGATTGCAAGGAGTATATTTTTATCTCAAATGAGAATCTTCCCGCTCCCCTCTCCCCACATCTTCAATTCCCTGCTGCTTTCTCTTCATTTCTATTTTCCCATTTCACCACACACACGCAGACACACTCACACACACGCTCACTTTTAGAGCAGAATTGAACACCCAGACAAAATGAACAACAGACAATATAACGAGACCATGAATTTAATAACGCAGATTCAGCCGGTGCGACGTTATGTTTGATGTCGAGTTCAAAGCGTTATTAGATTTGATACTGCTGCAGACAAAGTGTCACACGTTGGAGTGGAGAAAATGAAACGAACTAATGTTATGAACACATGAGGTCGTTTGTGGGCTTGATTCAGGAAACGTAAACATCAGGAAACCTCAAGAATACAAAGATGCTGACTGCAGGTTTGATACTTGTATGTCACAAACACTTTATGCTGTATGCTTAATTGTTTATTTTCCCTGCATGGCTCAGTCTGCTCCTCTAGTGTGTGTGCATGTGTGTGTTCATGTGTGTGTGTGTCTAGTGTGTGTCTAGTGTGTGTCTAGTGTGTGTCTAGTGTACAGAAAGCAAATGCCTGACAGGGAGAGGCAAAGCAGGCATCCTGTCTGAACTGACAGATCTAGAGCTAATGTAGCCCCCAGGATGCACTCCATAAACACGCACGGACATATCTCACACACAAACACACACACACACACACACACCCACACACACACACACTTAACCGCACAGCTGAAAGCCAAGTGCCCCAGGAGCCGGTGAAGATTGAAAAGCCTCCCATATTTGCCGGCATGACATCTAAAAAAGCATAGATGGGCAGGCCAGCGATTCCCCACAGCTGAGCTGATGTTTATTCAGGCCTAATGCATCGCTGCATTACTCTGTTTTCTTCTCTTTCGAACCTGCCCGCTGTTTATTTAGAGAGTCATTCTCTTCAGATCAGAGCACGAAAAGTGTGCTGCTGCTGTGCAGATTTCAGTCAGAGGTTTCAAAATAAAGACATTCCAAATCAATCTATATATTGAGTGTATATTATGTATATAAATAAATATGAAATCTGTATGTAGTATTATTTATGGAAGCACATTTCTGCCAGTTAAAAAGAAAAAAATGGATGAAATTTTGCCTTGATTTAAGAAAAAAAGATTCCTATGGTGAGTCATAACAAGTTGAAAATATGTTTAAAAAGTACTAATGAGATAGTATTCCAATATAATAATAATGAATTAAAAAGTCAGAAAAAAAAAAAATCATAATTATTGGATAAAAGGCTGAAATGATGAGGCAAAAAAAGTATTATGTTGAGTTGGAGTTGAAATTCTAATATAAGCCAAAATCATAATTTTTGGATAAATGTTTATTTTTATCTCATAAATTTGACTTTTGTTGTCTCATAGAGTAATGATGACTTTATTTCGTAATGGACTTTTTCATCTTATACATGTGACTGTTATGAAAATTTGATTTTTGTTATCTCATAATTGTGACTTTTTAACTCATTATTTTGACATTTTAATTTCATAGTTTCAACTTTTCACGTCATAATTATGACTTATTCTCAGAATTTCTACATTTGTTATCTCATGATTTGCTGTGGGAATGTTTTTTCATCGTGCTTAGTTTTCATCTTCTTTTTTTTTTATTCAGCTGTCAGATATGTGCTTACATACTTCTTGCATCATGCTGTATTTTATACAGTGCACACTAAATATGCCATGTGTCAATGTGTGTTTCTTTTCCTATCATGGATTGAGATGAAGTAACTATGAGATTACGAAATGGTACAGCTGCTGATCTCCTCTTTTTGTACCAGAATACTACACATTCTCCTGTACAATGTAAATGTACAATATATATGCTGCTGTAATATGCTGTTATTGTCTTTTATACATTAAAGTCCAGATGTGATTTAACACTTGTTTTTTTGTTTTTTTTATGTCAGAGCAGTTGAACAATAACAACTACATCATGTTTATGGTGCTGATGTTTCCACCAGCAGTTCCCATTTGTCACAAACACACTCTAGATGCCATTATGGTGTGAATGTGTGTGTTTATATGTGGCTCATATCTGTAACAGTGTCCCCATCAGACCAGACCCAGCGATGGCCTCTGTAGCTCAGAGGTTTCTGTATTTTTATGTGTGTTTTCCTTCTCTGAATTAATTTCCTGAGCCTGGAGGTTAATATGAATCCTCATTACTCTTAAGTGTGAACGCTCTAGATTAAACGCTGCAGCCAGCGACACTGCAGCAGGTTGAAGCGATCTCGGTGTGAAACGAGTGTATGAAGGAGAGGAATGCTCACAATTTACGGATACGTTAACCCCGGGCCCGCTGCCTGTAGCCAACTGATTCACTCTGTTATTTATTACATGGGAGGCTTTAAATCATAACCAACTCTGACAAACGGCTCCCGGTGGCGCTGAGAAATGACGCTGGTGACCTTGTCTCACCGCCTTAACAGCACCTGAGTCCATTATGTCTGACAGGGAGAAGAAGGAGACAGAAAGCACTGGACTGTCTGACTCCACATGTTCCACATCCACATGTAGGTGTAACCTGCAAACAGTTCAGACATGCAGCTGCACATTTATCTGTCAGGCTAACATGACAACAACAAACCTCTTTTCTCTTCTTGGCTGGTCGCAGAGAAAACAGTTCACAAAATGCTATAGGACATATATTTGAATGAAGAACAACCTTAAGGGAAAAGTTCACCCAAAAATGAAGATTCAGATTCTTAACAGCAAACAGTGTCGCAGCTCCTTACAGCTTCATCCAGCGTAAGTGAAATTTCCAGAAGCACTTAGATCCCAAACAGACTGCTCAGGTGTTGTTGATGCCCTTTTTTAAAGCCTAAATCTTCTCTGTGGTGACCGCATGTCAGGGGTGTAAATAACATCTTTTCTAATCATCAATCGTCAGTATCAGAGAAGTGTTTGTGTTGGGATCTTGCACTGAATTCTGGTTCTGCATCTAATAAAGATTTACTTTACAGTTTGGAGTGATTTAGGACAGCTATATAGTATTGAGGACTAATAATAGAGTGATTTGTTTATTAACTAAACGCCTGCAATATGTTTTCATGCTTCATGCAGCAATAACTAAGTATGTGTGTGGCTCTCAGACAGGGTTTTTAATTAGAGAAGCATGAAAAACGATCCTGCAAAATGAGATTGTCCTGCAGGGAAAGAACAGCGGCCAAGTGGGAATTAACCGGCCCACGTCAGCCTTACAGGTACCATTACTTCCAGCAGTGCTCCTGTGATCTAAAGATATACCTGCAAGATACAGTGGAGACCTGGGGCAGCTGTAACAATTTGTTTTGTTTTGATGCAATCGCTCAAACATCTCTTTTTTCTATTCTCTCTAGCTATTTGGCTTCAGTCTTTATAAAGGTTACTTGGGTCTTCTTTCCACTTACGTCATCAAATGTTTTCCAAGTAATATCAGAGTCACCATATTCATTAAAACACACAGAGGCCAAATGTTACATCCGCTCGTAACAGCATATGTAAGTGTAACACGTGAGACCTTCATAGAAATACCAAGGACCACAATAAACTATACTACTATTACTAATATAGACAAACAATAGTTCAAACACTTTGATATACATTGACAGATCAATTACAGTTTAATTAAAACAGTAAGATTAATCGTAACGTTATGCAAATATAAAAAAACTAAAAACTAATATTATAACTAAAAACTTTTTTTTCTTTTGCCAAGAGACAGTTTGAGACGTCTCACTATAAATCATCTACACGGTTTCATTTGTCTTGTTACCTTTGCCAAGCAGTGTTTTTTTTTCCACCTGTCGGCTTGTTGGTTGGTTTTTCAGCAAGATTACACAAAACCTACTGATTGGATTTTCAAGAAACTTGGGTGAATAATGGGTCTCAGCCCAGAATAGACCCCATTAATTTTAGGTGAAGATCCAGATAAATGGATGAATCCAGGACTTTTTTTCTCACTTTCTTTAACATTGTGAGATTTTGACATTTTCATTATCTTCTCAGGGAATAATGATCCAGATTTAAAAAATAGGCGTATATATAGGTGGTGGGTATCTGTGAGTAAGAACCAAAGGGGACTGCTGTTCTGTGGGAGGTTTTGTAAGGATTTAAAAGCAGATGCATTGATTGCATGAAAGTGAATTTTGACCTCAACATTAAATGTTGGCAGGTGAATGTGAATAATTAAGAAAATCACAGACTTTTTATGATTCATTGCAGAATTACAAGATAATTAAACCAAACTGAGTTTCTTCGACATTATTGAATCCGTCGATTGCAGAAGCACTGAGCCAGCCTGCACACTTCTGGTTTATTGTCTCGCTGGCGAAAAACACTTCACAACATTCATTTTTCATCCGGTGCTCTAATTTTACCATTTTGCTTGAAAATCATGCAGCTGCTCCCTTCAGTGCATCTTAATGAGATCTGAGTCAGCAGGGTGCATTCTGCTAGTGAGGAATATTTGTGTCACACAGCTGGCATTTCCTTCCAGCTCCCAGGATTGTACAGCAGAAATAAGCTGTCAGCCTCCCATCAATGTATGGAGGAAGCACAGAAGCTGCTGTGTCACCAGAGTGTGTTTCACTGTCTGTCATTAATAATAGAAAAACACGAGGAACAGGAGTCGCTGACCTTGATTTATCTCAGGAGAGCAGAAGTGTAGTACAGTGAGTCTGTGCAGTACTGAGCTGGAGGAGCTGGAGATGGTGAAAGAGCATCGTTGATCATTTAAAGAACAGAAAGAAAAAAGGATTTGATAGAACAGTTATAGTGAACTGTGACAGCTGAATGATGGAGTCCCAATATCTGTGCAAGGTCGCTGTCTAGTGGATCTGTGGGGGAAGTACATGGTATACAGAAAAGGGGGCCAGCTTCATAACACGCATTTTTTCTTATTTTGCTCCTAGTTTGTTTTGATTAGGTTTGCAACTACTGATTATTTTAATTATAGATTAATCTGATGATTATTTTCACGATTAATTGATTAAAACTTGTGAAAAATGCTCATTACAGTTTCCCAGAGCCCAAATTGACGTCTTCCAATTGCTTCCTTTATCCAACCTGCAGTCCAAAACCAAAAGACTCTACATTGACTATCATAAATGACAAAGAAAAGCAGCAAATTCTAACATTTTACAACCTAACGTTTGCTTGAATAATGACCTAACAATGAACTGATTATGTAAAAAGTTGGCAACTAATTTTATTTTTAACCACTAATCGATTAATCGACGAATCCTTACAGTTTTTCATTGTTATTTTTGCCCACTAATGTAAATACAAATCACCAAACAGTCCAAATTTAATTGTAATTTATTTTGGATTGTATGAAGGAGGACAAAGATTTTAGAGTCTGTGCTGTATACTGTGTTTTCTCTTGCAGCTTGGTGTAAGGCAACAGTGCAGCTTCTGCCTGGAAACAAAATGTCAAACAGGTGACATCTGGTTACTGTTCTGCTGCTGCTCATCCAGCATCTCTGTCAAGATAGTCTTTATCTACAGCATACATCCAGAAACGGAACTTTAATGGATATAATATACTTAAGCTGAGTTTGGCCATGAGAGACAGCCTTTGGGAGAGTCTTGATTTATCTATAGTCTCAGTATTGCAGTTTGCAGGATGTTAACGAGCTGCATTCGGACAAGGCCCAGCCAGATGGGATCATATATTCAGAGCTAACCCTGCACATGAAGATTCGTTGACAAAAGACATAATCAGGCCCATTATTTGCAGTGTTGGACTCAATAAAACATCTAATAAATGTCTGTATTGTCGTTAACAACTCTCAGTTTATTGCAGCTGTTTACTGTATGGAGTCCTGTCAGGAGCACTGAGACAGCTGCAGAGCTCCAGTCGGTGCTTCCACTGTTATAGTGTGTGCATAATGTGATATATATCCTCAGCAAACACAGATGGTTGCACACTCAGAGATTATGTGCACAATATAATACCTCAAGGCTGACTTTATATGAGCGTTCTGAAAGAGGGAAGGAAAAACAGGGAGACTTTCAAACCTCTTGTGTTTCAGCTTCACAGTCAGTTCAGTTTAATCCTCCTGCAGAAAGATATGCTCCCTGTAGATCTTTAAATCTAGATGATTTTCTGCGTCTGTGTTTACTGTTTATCTTGTGCAAGAAAACAAGAAAATAAATAACATTAGGCATTTTCACAGCAGTCGTTTTGACTTGTCATAGGAAAAACACCGTTTGCTGGATGCAGCGCTCTGACACTGAGGCAGCTAAATGGATTTCCGCCATCATTAATTTATAATCTATTGTTTATTTGTATGGATGGACGATGTTAGCATTAGCTGATGCCACACAGCACAACATTTATAGCCTAAGCAATTTGCAGTGCCCATCCCTATTTGGGCCCATAAAACTAAACAATAACTACACAGAAGAGAATACAAACACACACTCAACAATCAATAGGCGCAAGAAAATACAGACAGAACAATAAAAACAACCAAACAATAAAACACCACAAAACAAGCACCGGCTCTTTAATAAGGAAATGACAGAACAGTTTTAGTTTAAAATGATCCCAGTCAGGATTTACAGATGCTGATCCCCAGTCAGAAAAGTCAGTTTTTCAAACGAGGATTCATGTAAAGGCACTTCACATTTCCCGTTGGATGCTCCAGATGTTGCTGAGCCACAAACTCTGATAGTAACCACGAAAAGCATGAATATGTAGGCATTTGTAGATGAGCCTATGATCTGAAAGTCTGATGGAATGATCAAAACTTAACATATTTATATTCTTGTGAATGTGAACATGGCAATGACGTGATCTTTCTGGCGTCTGGTAAAAAAAAAAAAAAGTATTGCTCCATTGTACAGTATATCATCATAAGAGGCTTGGATGTTGCAGAAGCTGCTTGATAAGATAAGATATATTAAGATATAATATAAGACGTTATTGATCCCTTATTGACTTTATTGATGGGTAAATTCACATGTTACAGCAGTGGTTGAGTGATAGATTAAGGAATTAAAGCAGAACAAAAGCAGGCAAATTAGAAACATGCAATAAAACAATAGAAGTAAAAAATTGAGATCAAAATGTTATGCTGCATTATATGGTAGTGTTGATTTGCTTTTGCAACCTTGCTCCGCATTTTAAGGGCCTGTTGGGAGATTTTCTCCCATTAGTTCAGTCAAGCCTTTAATGTCCCACAGCGGACATTTGGCTTGCAGCAGCAAAAACAAGCTCATCAAACAGTAAACAGAATAATAATGATCTACCTTAAAAAAGTTTAGTAAAAATAACTAAATCAGGTAAAAACAATGTTAAACAGCAGTTATAAAATGAGTATCTTATTTCATGAGCGGTGGAATTTACTTGCTGGAGCACAAATTAATCAGTTTTACTGCACATACTAAAAATGTTTGGATCCATTGCACTTGGCCTTAAAGGGAGCTGCTCAAGCACTTAATTTAAGATGTGGTAGGTATCATAAACATAAAGCTTTATGTTTCTCCTTTTCCAGACTCTTCTTTTTATTGTTATCTTAAAAGTCTGATGTAAAGATGGTTTGGCTGCTGCTCAACAACAATCTTCCTCTAAAAGCGATCATATTCTTTGTTGTTGTTGGGATTTTTTAACACATGGGATCCACAGGGTACATTATATCTAGTAACTGTACGCAATATATTGCAGGAAAGAGTAAAAAGAAGAGAGGAGGATTCCTGTTGTAGTCCAAGCATTTTTATCACATCAAGGAGTGCAGTAAAAGTGTACTCACATTGTACACTCACACAGTGTACAAACACATCACCCCCACCCTTCAGGACCTCCGCTGCCTCCAAGTCCAATATCGGATCACTTTTAAAGCACTTCTTCTGGTTTTTAAATGTCTTCATGGCCTGGTGCCTCCCTCCCTACCTATTCTGTCTTCTTCATCCCTACACGCCACCCGGTTCACTATGTTCCTCTGATGCACATCTCCTCTCCATTCCCCCGTCCAGTCTACGCACAGTGGGTGACAGGACCTTCAGTGTGGCTTGCCCCGCACTGTGGAATGCCCTCCCCCACAGTTTGCGCCGGTGCACATCAATTACATCTTTTAAATCACAACTGAAGACTCACCTTTTGAATTTGCTTTCACTGATGATTTGTAATGCTTTTATTATTTGATTTATGTATACTTTATTTTTATACTTCATTGATGTTGTTGTTGTCTTTTCATTCCTGTATTGCTTGTTGGCATTGACTGCTGTTTTCTTTTGTTATGTTTCTGTAAAGTGTCCTTGGGTGACCTGAAAGGCACTTATAAAAATGTATTATTATTATTATTATTATTATTGTTATTATCATTATTGTTATTATTATTATCAAATAAATACAGGCACATAATAGTATCTGTAGTATTCTGGTTTACACAGAGAAAAAATGAATTTTACAAATACATGTGTACACTTATTATTTGTTTTTATAGTTTAGTTTCAGTTTTCTATATAATTTTAAAAGGTATAACAGACACATGGCAATTTTCTCATTAATGTTAAATACATTTTGTGCTAAGGAGAGTAGAAGTCTGGCCTGGGTTACTTTTTTTTTTTTTTTACAGATTATGTATATATTTATGTTAAAATGATCACTCCGAATGTATTTTGTAGACAATTAATGTTCTTTCTAATTGTTTTACTTTATTTACGGCTACTTATCATACTGATATGATATGTAACACACGCCCTACTATTTCATCTTCTGACATCTTTAAAACTTCCCTTCTTTCCCCTCAGCTCTGCTTTGGAGGCTCCTCATTGGCTGATGATGACTGTTGCTATGACATCGCCGTAGCTTCTGCAGACGCTTCAGAGTGAAGCATTGTGGGATACACACAACGGTCATGTCGAAGATACTTTAAACATAGAAAAATGATTCAAAGTTAAAGCGATTGAACGCCGTCAGGATGAAGGTTGGTACCAGCGCACTCATTTAACAATCCGGCATCACGTTGCTTCTGTTTTTACGATTCCAGTGTTGTTTTTAATGACATTAAGAGCATCAGCCAGCTAGCTGAGCTAGCTACATGCTAACGGTTGCGTTTAGTAGTTAGGCAACTAACAGCGAGCTAATGTAATGTTAACGTTTTACATGTGGTAAACCAGCTGCCTGGGAGGCAACCGCTTGAAGTAAGGTAATGTCTTACAGGTTTAGATTCCGCATTCTACTCGACACCTGTTGCACATAATGCATATTGTTTTGCAGTGGGTGTTGCCATCTATCTCCACAAATGCTATAGACATATACTTGCTTGACATTTTTCTTAGTATTGTTAAATAAAAGGACTTTCCAGGTAATGTCTTAAACAAGATCTGTGATTAAAACTCAATAAGTCAGTCAAGAGTGGCCTGTCTTAAAAAACAAAATCTTACTAAGTAGATTTACTCAAGTACTGTACTGAGGTAGCCTACAATGCCGAGGTACTTGCACTTTACTTGAGTATTTCCATTTATTGCTACTATGCTCTTCCACTTCACTACATTTTGGAGACAAATATTGTACTTATTACTTCACTGCATTTATTTGATAACTTTAGTAATTAGTTTCTCTGCAGAGTCCTGATTGCTGCATACGAGCCAAGTACAAATTTTGAAACTGATTTATTTTTGCCAGCAATCAAAATCAACTGATTCTGATCAATTTTCTGGTTAGAACGTTTTTAATATCAGATCCAATAATTGTCCAGAACAATAGTTCAGTTGACCCATCGTATACAGTATATAATTACATGTGAATATACGTATAATTTACTTTTATTTGTACATTTGATACTTTAATGTCAGATTCTTTAAGACTTTTACTCAAGTACTAGCTATTCATATTGATGACTTTTACTTTTACCAAAGTAATGTTTTATCACAATATCTTTACTTTTAGGTAAGAACGACCCTCAAAACGACACAGACAAAAAGAGCTTAAAAGTAATTAACAATTAGATATGGATGATTTCATGTAAAAAAAATATATAGGCTATATATAATAATAATACTGAAATGAATGGTGTTTCTTAAGCAGCAAAGTCCAGTGTCCAGATACAGCTGACATTAAGCAGTTTTTCTGGTTGAAATGAGTTGCAACTATTATTATTGAATTGGCGCCTATGTTATTGGTATTCCACTCTTGATGCCATGAACATTTTACGTATGTGTGTGTGTGTTTTAACAAAAAATAAAACATTCTTAAAATACAATCTTTGTGTCCACAGAGCGTTTTCGTCCTCGATGACAAAGCCTGGGCAGGTTCTAGCCTACTGTATAAATGGCAGAAAAGCCTTGGTAATTACATCGCTGTTGCAGGGTGAGTAAACTGTTGTCGTAGAAAGCGTAGCCTGAAGAAAACTGTGTGGTAATCTGCTTCCATTTATACAAGATTTATATCAGTACATTACTTAAATTGTTGGTGACATCTCTAATCATACAGACAGGACAACTCAGTGAAAGTATTTGATCGACATGGACACAAGTGGACTGAACTTAACCTGCCTGGGTAATTTGAAGACCAAAATGCTGACCCAGTTTTTATCTTCAGCTCACTCACTGTTAAATAAGTCTGCTAAATCTTTCTCTTTCTCCTGCTCTCCTCAGTCACTGTGTGGGAATGGACTGGGATAAAGATGGGGACATTTTGGCAGTGATAGCTGCAAAATCTAGTTCCATCTACCTATGGGATGCCAGTGTCAATAAAACGTCCCAGATTGAGAGTGGCATGAGGTACGACAAGCATGGTACATGTTCCAAAGAGCTCAGTTGCTGTGAAATAATTGTTTATCACTTGTAATACTTGTTTCTTGCTGTTGTTTGTTTCAACAGAGATCATATGTCCTTCATCTTGTGGTCGAGGACGGGCCCACTGTTGGCAGTGGGGACAGTCAAGGGGAACCTTTTGATTTACAATCAGCAGACCTCACGCAAGATCCCTGTACTGGGTAAAACACATACGACACCACTGCACATGATTTTGTTATGTTATGTCTACGCTCACTTCTGTTTTACAGACTGCCTCTCCCTCTCTCTCCACAAATGTTAGGCAAACATACAAAGAAGATCACCTGTGGGTGCTGGAGTAATCAGAATCTACTGGCACTGGGAAGTGAAGATAACACTCTTAGCATCAGCAATCATGAGGGAGACACCATCAGACAGGTAGTCAGACATACTTATTGAGGGCATAAACACACAGGCAGCACAAATACTGTTGACCTTATTAAAGGTCCAATATTATGTTCATTTTCAGGTTTCTGCTAAATACTGTAATGTCTACATACTTTTACATAAAGAAAATAATATGTCTCTTTAAGGCCCCCCTCCTGAAAAGCCCCATCTGCTCTGATTGGTCAGGTCTCACAGGCCTGAGCAGGCACTGCTCAAATTGTATCGCATCAGTTCTGACTGTTTTTTTGCAACCATGGTCGTGCTTAAAGGAGAACTTCGGTCGATTTAAGCATGCAGCTTCATTGCTCAAGCTACCCTTGACTTGCCAGTACCGAAGACGCGAACAAATTTGGTCCAGCCATTACAGAGCTCCGTGAACGGAGGTGTAGCATTGAACGCTAACAGCATGGGGTCAGAACTTCACACTGTGTTTTAACCGTCTTAACATGCTCCACATCTCACACCAAAAGTTATGCAACATCAGCAGACACCTTAGCACACAGCACTGTAGCGTGTATGACTCAAACTGAATAAAAAAGTAGTTAAAACAGTGTGTTTGTGCAAGGAGCTACTTACCTGTTTGTTGACATCCGTGTGTTCCGGTAGCTAGACCAAACTAGTCAATCCGTCGAGCGTGCGCTCACTCCCTCACTGGCGGAGACGGAAACGTATTCCAGCATTTTCGTGTTTATGTTCATAATGTACATGTCCATGTTACAGCCTGTCATGAGCCATGAGCCTTACAATAGCCTGTTAAGCCTGTTAAGTGCACACTCGATGGATATGCTAGTTTGGTCTAGCTACCGGAAGGCACGGATGTCAACAAACAGGTAAGTAGCTGCTTGCACAAACACACTATTTTAACTACTTTTTTATTCATTTTGAGTCATACACGCTACAGTGCTGTGTGCTAAGGTGTCTGCTGATGTTGCATAACTTTTGGTGTGAGATGTGGAGCATGTTAAGATGCTTAAAACACAGTGTAAAGTTCTGACCCCATGCTGTTAGCGTTCAATGCTACATCTCCGTTTACGGAGCTCTGTAATGGCTGGACCAAATTTGTTCGCGTCTTCGGTACTCGCAAGTCAAGGGTTGCTTGAGCAATGAAGCTGCATGTTTAAATCGACCGAAGTTCTCCTTTAAGGCATTTCTGAGAGCAGTGACTGTATAGTTTAAATGTATTTAAAGACACAGTATGTGAATATGGGCTGTGTGCATTTCTCTGTAGATTAAATGTTTGGATACTTTCAAAGTATTCATATAACACCTTGACCTGCATTATAATAAACAGACATTTAATGTATTGCCTTGGCCATGTAACTACTCAGTTCAAACAGGTGGAAGTGAAATAAGTACAGTCACAAATGTTTAATTGTCTTCTTTGGTCACTCACATTACGAGCAAACGCAAGTATGGTATCTGTCTGTATCTGATAAAGAAGTGCAAGTTAAACAGATAAAAGCTGAGAACTTGACAGCCAACAGGTGTCATGACAGCCTTTCTCTTGTTTTGCCAGACAACACTCCGCGGTGAACCCGCTGAGATTTGCTTTTCTGCCATGAAGACGGATGAAAGGTCCGCTCAAGGGGAGAACACTGTAAGTTTGTCTTTTTTTACCAGTTTTTCATATAGTCACACTAAATCGTTTTTGGCACATTTATTACAACAAGTTCACATTGTGTGTCTTGTCTTCATTGTAGTTTAAGCTGTTTACTTCATTCATATTCACCCTTGGCTGTGTAATTTCTGTGTGCAAATCTGTTCACCATTACAAATTTAAATTTGCTTATTTGAAATCATTGTTCCCTGCTTATATTGACCCTTTAGGTGAGTCTGTCTGTTGAAAAGAAGATCCTGATGCTTTTTAATGTTTTGGACCCTGAAAACCGGATAGAATTGACCTTCCAGCGTCATTACGGACACATTGTGTCCTACCGCTGGTACTGAACATCATCACACACTGACCAAAGCTGTTATGGAAATATGACCCTGAGATATTTGTACTGAGATTAATTCTCTTCCTCTGTGTGTCCCTTCCAGGTATGGTGACGGGTATATTCTGATTGGCTTCTCCCATGGGTACTTTGTGGTTATTTCCACCCACATCAGGGAGATTGGGCAGGAGCTCTATCAGGCTCACAACCACAAAGATAGTCTCAACAGTGTGGCCATCTCGCCAGCGGTAAACAAGGCTGCCTCCTGCGGGGACAACAGGTACGCTCAAGCTTAAAAAAGAAGCAAAGCGCACACTTTTTGCGAAAGTGAAAAACAGAAATTCCTGTGTTTCTTGTTGCAGCATTAAGATCCACGAGCTGTCTGAGCTCAAAGATATCAGCAATGTAGTTCGGCTGGATGATGAGACCAAAGGTGAGACAGTCCTCTTTTCTGTCCATGCTGTCAGAGGGCCATGTTTAATGCACTGCCCAGTTCTCCTTCATCTGCCTCTTTCTCTCCTCCCGCAGGTCTAGACCAGCTGTGCTGGACAGACGACGGCCAGCTGTTGGCGGTTTCCACACAGAAAGGGACGCTGCACGTCTTCCTGACCAAGCTGCCCATCCTGGGGGACAGCTTCGGTACCCGGCTGGCCTACCTCACCTCCCTGCTGGAGGTCACCGTTTCCAACCAGGTGGAAGGGGTGAGGACACACACACACACACACACACACACACACAAACACACTAAATATTAAATCATAAACCTGTGCTCATATTAGATGATTTTACATTACAATACATTAATACTAGATTAAAAAGATATTTTTATTCATCTTTGGTGCTGTATGCTTCTTAGGAGAGTCCCGTTGCCATAGAAGTGGAAGTCGAGCCTACGTTCATTGCGATGGGACCGTACCATGTGGCTGTGGGAATGAACAACAGAGCCTGGTTCTACGCCCTTGTAGATCACGAACCTGGTGGGTGTGTGTGTATGTGATGTGTCAGCCAGGTTCTGTGGTGTGTTGGTATTTGTTGAACCTTGTATGAATGGATGAATAAGTATCACTTAACTGCTTTGTTTGCCACTCAGGCTTTAACAAGCTGAAGGACATTGAGTATCTGGGGACGATAGCCAGCATGTGCCTTAATGCAGACTATGCAGCAGCGCTGTTTGAGGGAAAAGTGCAGCTGCACATGGTGAGTCATCTACATGTCTTTGTTTCTGTTTTTTTATTGACCAGTGAATGAGGGTTGAGTTTTTGTTTGTGTATCTGTGTGTGTAAATGTAGATTGAAGGTAGAGACCAGGAGGAGAAGAAACAGATGAAGTTGTTTCCAGACGATGACAGAAAAGGTCGGATCCTTTGCCACGCCCTCACCGCTGACTTCCTCTACTATGGCACAGACGTAAGGCTCAGCCCACCCTCACTTCAGTCAGACCACGACCAAGTCTATTTTTTGAAGTCCCGTTTTCTCTGTAGATTGAGTGAACGTATAGGTTTATCTGGAAGCTAGTTAACAAGAGAGTAACTGATATTTGTTCTGTATAGAACTGTATATTGTTATTTCATCACCACAGATCAGGTCAATCTTGACTGTTAAGTGATCTAGTTATAGTTTCTTCGTCTAACCCAAAAAAGCCATACATGGTAATTAGAATATGAAAGTTGCCACACAAAACTTGTGACACCAAGTTTTTATTCATGTATTTTGATTTCGTTGATTTATTGTGCTCAAAGTCTTTCTCCCTTTCGCTGGTAACATTCCCTTCAACAGTTTGTCTCATGCTTTCCCCACACTCAGTTGTCATCTCTTTTCATTATCTTCCCTTCCCATCTCCCTTTCTCCCTGCCTCTCTTTTCCAGATGACCATTATCCCCTCTCTCTCTGTCTGTTTCTCAGTCAGGCAATGTGTCGTGTGTGTTGGTGGAGGACTGGACAACTGTGAGCAGCTACAGCCACTCAGTCAGTGTGAGGAAGGTGTTCCCGGACCTAAATGGCACGCGGCTGGTCTTCATCGACGACAAGAACGGCGGCTTCCTGCTCTCCACTGCAAGCGTCAGTACATACGGTCACATGGCACATCTATGCACGCGTACAGCTAAACATACAGCACACACACACACACATAGTGAACTCTGAGGTCCTTTGCACTCTGATTAAAGACAATCAATTAGATACACAGTGATGAAATATCACCTCAAGAGAAGATGGGAATTACACTAATTTTGTGTGTGTGTTTGTGTTTGTCCAATATAGGCCACAGACTCCTGCTCTGAGCTGCCCAACTTCTCTCCGACTATCACAGGAGTGCTGTGGGACAACTGGCACGCTGACAGAGGAGTGTTTGTAGCTTACGACGATGACAAGGTCTATACGTACGCTCTGCATAAAACCACCATATATGGTAGGGGGATTAAAAAATGCAAACGCAACGCAAAAATCAGGTTAAAATAGTCATGCTACCATAATCCCGGGGTATCAATGTCGGGGGGCATTAATTTGAACTTTTATTTCTGCCTGCCCAGGCCCGCGGGTGGTGCTGGTGGGGAGCACCCCGCTTCTCTTCTCCCAGAAGCCTTTGCTCTTGCACAATGGGGATCTTACTTGTCAGACAGCAAGCGGCAAGACCAGTGAAGTGACTCTGAGCACACACTCCTTCCTCAAGCACTCCACCAGCACATCGTCTGATTCACCTCCAGAGCTCAGCAAGCAGCTCGGCCAGGCGCTCAAGCTCAAGAGGTTAGGGGTGCTAAAAATGTGAAAAATCTTACTTGGAGAAAGAAGTTTGATAGTTGTAGAGGTGAATAATATTCATATATATGTGTTTATTATTTCTGTCCAGGTTCCATGAAGCCTTGGATCTGTGTAAGTTGGCAGGTAGTAACTCAGACTGGGCAGAGCTTGGCAAAGCCTGTCTGGTCCACATGGAGGTGGAGCTGGCTATCCAGGTCTACCGAATGAGTGGCAATGTGGCCATGGTCCTGTCACTGCAGGGCATCCAGGTACAAAACACACACAAACCACAGTTCAGAGAGACATTGTCTCAGTCTTACGCTGACAGTTCTGATACACTCACCCTCCCTCTCTCTCTCTGTCCAGGGTAGAGAGGACATGAATTTACGGGCAGGACATTTGGCCATGTTTCTAGGTGACTACAACCTGGCTCAGGACCTGTATCTGTCCTCGAGCTACCCAATCGCTGCCCTGGAGGTAAAAACATACACTCAGTTTAAGACTAAACAATCTGTGTATGCATCTGTTTCTGTGTGTAAGAGACCAAGGCTGACCACTTGTGTCTTTTATCAAATGTAATCAATTAATTCTTTACCATTCTGCATTAGACTGCATTAAGTGTGTGTGTGTGTGTGTGTGTGTGTGTGTGTGTGTGTGTGTGTGTGTTTTAGATGAGGAGAGACCTGTTGCACTGGGACAGCGCTCTTATGTTAGCGAAGAGGTTAGCAGAAGACCAAATTTCCTTCATCTCCAAAGAATACGCCGTCCATCTGGAGTTCATGTAATTGCGCGCGCGCACACACACACACACACACACACACACACACACACACACACACACATTCAGTAGGCCTAATCCTGATCTACACTCTATCTAAATCTCTCTCTCCCTCTCTCTCTGTAGTGGAGACTATGTGAATGCTCTGGCACACTACGAAAAAGGCATGACCCACAATAACAAAGTGAGTGCAATATATTCGTTTGACCATGAACATGATGTCTATAATGCATTATAAGCACATTCGAGAGACGTTAAAGTGGATTTATAAGCCTTAATAAAACTCATGCATCATGCATGAAAACCTATAGCAAGATTTGTAAAGTATTACATATGATGTTACAGGTTCAGCATTCATAATACTTTATAGGAGTGACAAAAGTCTTTGAAAAAAGAATCTGAGTCAACATCTACTCAAAACATTATAACTATCAAAACTGAATGCTTTAAAGATATAAAGGTACCTCCATAGAAAGTGTGACCAAGTTTGTTTTTGTCACGGTACTCACCACATGTGACCCCACAAGCTTGTTAATCTGAATCATTCATCAATAATTTTATGCAGGCGATTCTTTAAATTGATTGATACTTTTAAACGTAAAAGCTGAAACCCTTTCTATTCAGTCTGGCTTTAATTTAGTGTTGTGTAATTTTCTAGTTTGTGGATTGTTTATATTCATTTTGTTTTAATCATAACTATGTTTTCTTTTGTATCTATATTTTACTGTTTATTGTTGTTGTTAACGTTATATTCAATTTTGTTTTATTTTTTATCTATTAATGTTTATCTTTTATTTTAGATACTCATTTTATTGCAGTAAAACAAATGTTTTTGTTTTTTTCAATCACTGGTAAAACACTTTTGATTTGTTTGAAAGGTGCTATTATTTATAAACATTGTTAGTAGGATACCAAGCTGCTGTAGGACAAAGAATCATAGCTTCACCATTGTTGATGAGATCTCCAGTCTGCCAAACTCTAAGCATAGTTTCACTGTTTTCACTCAAATAGAAAATTCTGTTTTTTGCAAAACTCACCTCTGAACTGTTCAAAACTCAACTGGCAAAACACAATCACCACAATGTGAAGCTGTGTGTATTGTTTTTGGTGGAGAGAATCGTGTTTGTGACAAGCGAGAACATGGTTTTGGGTGCACTGTTTCATTTTTAGCAAGAGAAGGTTGTAAACTGTTTTCAGTTTTGTGTTTAGTGTATTGAGAAACTGAGATTAAGTTTCAGGAAATGTGTTTGAATGATCGCGGAAAACAATCTTTAATAAGTAATGGACGTCCAGTTCTGCTTCTAGCTTAAAATACCAGAGTATTATCTCCTGTCCACAGTTGGTTGTCCTTTCCGCTCTGTTAGAATACCGAGCAGACAGAGATATTTAGTTTTGTATAAACATTTAAGGTTCCAGTCTGACGTCACCTCCTCTCACTGTCCCCACCGTCCTCCATCTACGCCTCGCTGTGTTGTTCCAGGAGCATGACGAGGCGTGTCAGGCAGGTGTAGCCAGGATGTCCATCAGGATGGGCGACATCAGGAGAGGAGCCGCTCAGGCGATTCAGCACCCGAACAGAGTCCTGAAGAAGGAATGTGGAGCCATACTGGAGAGCATGAAGGTAGAAGACAGCGATATACCCTGAATAATATGTGTTCATATATCTAGAGCACTGTAGCATTAATTATGTCCTTTTGTTCATGTCTTCTTCTGTGGTTTTATTTGCTCCTTTGCAGCAATTCTCTGAAGCTGCTCAGCTCTATGAAAAAGGCCAGTATTATGACAAAGCTGCATCGGTCTACATTCGGTGCAAGAACTGGTGAGCCAAACATCAACACACGCCAACACTCACACCTGCTAGTTTCTCTCCTCCGCTTCAAATTCTACTTTATTGTCATTCCTCTCGCAGGGCGAAGGTGGGGGAGCTGCTCCCACACGTCTCCTCTCCTAAGATCCACCTGCAGTACGCTAAGGCCAAGGAGGCGGACGGCAAGTAGGTTATCACTGTGAAAGTCTGAAGCGTTTAAGATGGTGAACTCAAAAGGAGGAACCGATGTTAACGTGTACTGTGTGGAAACCAGGTATAAGGAAGCCGCACAAGCGTACGAGAGCGCCAAAGACTGGGACAACATGATCCGTGTGCTGCTGGACCACCTGAACAACCCAGAGGACGCTGTGCGCATCGTAAGGGAGACACAGAGCATCGAGGGAGCAAAGATGGTTGCCAGGTAGGCGAAACGAGAGCACAGGTGTACACAAACAACCACAAACAAATGGTTTTGTACTTTTCTAATGGGGCATTTGTATCGAGAGTCTAAAATATAACCATCATCAACATTGAACTTCTAAAATGATTTGTTAAATTTTATGAACTTGAGACTTTTAATGATTCATCCATCCATCCATCCATCCATCCATTTTCATCCGCTTATCCGGGGCCGGGTCGCGGGGGCAGCTGCCTGAGCAGGGACACCCAGACTTCCCTCTCCCCGGATACTGCCTCCAGCTCTTCCGGGAGGACCCCAAGGCGTTCCCAGGCCAGCTGAGCGACATAGTCACACCAGCGTGTCCTGGGTCTTCCTCGGGGTCTCCTCCCGGAGGGACATGCCAAGACCACCTCCCGAGGGAGGCGTCCCGGGGGCATCCGAAACAGATGCCCGAGCCACCTTTGCTGGCTCCTCTCGATGTGGAGGAGCAGCGGCTCTACTCTGAGCTCCTCCCGGGTGACAGAGCTCTTCACCCTATCTCTAAGGGAGCGCCCTGCCACCCTGCGGAGGAAACTTATTTCGGCCGCTTGTATCCGGGATCTTATTCTTTCGGTCATGACCCAAAGTTCATGGCCATAGGTGAGGGTCGGAACGTAGATTGACTGGTAAATCGAGAGCTTCGCCTTTCGGCTCAGCTCTCTCTTCACCACGACAGACCGATACAAAGACCGCATTACTGCGGCCGCTGCACCGATCCGTCTGTCAATCTCACGCTCCATCCTTCCCTCACTCGTGAACAAGACCCCAAGATACTTAAACTCCTCCACTTGAGGCAGGAACTCTCCTCCCACCTGGAGGGAGCAGGCCACCTTTTTCCGGTCGAGAACCATGGCCTCGGATTTGGAGGTGCTGATTCTCATCCCTGCAAACCGCCCCAGGACATGCTGGAGGTCCCGGCTCGAAGGAGCCAACAAGACCACATCATCCGCGAAAAGCAGAGATGAGATCCATTGGCTCCCGAACCAGATCCCCTCCGGCCCGTGGCTGCGCCTAGGTGACAAAGGGCAGCCCTGCCGGAGTCCAACATGCACTGGGAACAGGTCTGACTTACTGCCGGCAATGCGAACCAAGCTCCTGCTCCAGCAGTACAGGGACCGTACGGCCCTTAACAGAGGGCCTCCGACCCCGTACTCCCGGAGCACCCCCCACAGTATGCCACGAGGGACACGGTCGAATGCCTTCTCCAAGTCCACAAAACACATGTGGACTGGTTGGGCAAACTCCCATGAACCCTCGAGCACCCTGCGGAGGGTATAAAGCTGGTCCAGTGTTCCACGGCCAGGACGAAAACCGCATTGTTCCTCCTGGATCCGAGGTTCGACTATCGGCCGAATTCTCCTCTCCAGTACCCTGGAATAGACTTTCCCGGGGAGGCTGAGGAGTGTGATCCCCCGATAGTTGGAACACACCCTCCGGTCCCCCTTTTTAAATAGGGGGACCACCACCCAGGTCTGCCAGTCCAGAGGCACTGTCCCCGACTGCCACGCGATGCTGCAGAGACGTGTCAGCCAAGACAGCCCCACAACATCCAGAGACTTGAGGTACTCAGGGCGGATCTCATCCACCCCCGGTGCTTTGCCACTGAGGAGCTTACGGACTACCTCAGTGACTTCGGCTTGGGTGATGGATGGGTCAACCTCTGAGTCCCCAGCCTCTGCTTCCTCTATGGAAGGCGTGTCAGTGGGATTGAGGAGATCCTCGAAGTATTCCTTCCACCGCCCGACGATGTTCCCAGTCGAGGTCAACAGCTCCCCACCTCCACTGTAAACAGTGTTGGTGGAGGACTGCTTCCCCCTCCTGAGGCGCCGGATGGTTTGCCAGAATTTCTTCGAGGCCGACCGGTAGTCCTACTCCAAGGCCTCCCCGAACTCTTCCCAGACCCGAGTTTTTGCTTCCGAGACTGCCCGTGCTGCCGCACGCTTGGCCTGCCGGTACCCGTCAGCTGCCTCAGGAGTCCCCCGGGCCAGCCAGGCCCGGTAGGACTCCTTCTTCAGCTTGACAGCAACCCTTACTTCCGGGGTCCACCACCGGGTTCGGGGATTGCCGCCGTGACAGGCACCGGAGACCTTACGGCCACAGCTCCGGACAGCCGCGTCAACAATGGAGGTGGAGAACATGGTCCATTCGGACTCAATGTCCCCAGCCTCCCTCGGGATCTGGTCAAAGCTCTCCCGGAGGTGGGAGTTAAAGATCTCCCTGGCAGAGGGTTCTGCCAGACGTTCCCGGCAGACCTTCACGATACGTTTGGGTCTGCCAGGTCTGTCCAGCTTCCTCCCCCGCCAGCGGATCCAACTCACCACCAGGTGGTGATCAGTTGACAGCTCAGCCCCTCTCTTCACCCGAGTGTCCAAGACATACGGCCGGAGGTCAGATGACACGACCACAAAGTCCAGTAACAAAACACCACTCGGGTTCAGATCAGGGAGGCCGTTCCTCCCAATCACACCCCTCCAGGTAACACTGTCATCGCCCACGTGGGCGTTGAAGTCCCCCAGGAGAACGACGGAGTCCCCGGTTGGAGCACTCTCCAGTACCCCTCCCAGGGACTCCAAGAAGGCCAGGTATTCTGCACTGCTGTTCGGCCCATAAGCCGAGACAACGGTGAGAGTCCTATCCCCGACCCGAAGGCGCAGGGAAACGACCCTCTCGTTCACCGGGGAGAACTCCAACACATGGCGGCTGAGCTGGGGGGCTATAAGCAAGCCCACACCAGCTCGCCGCCTCTCGCCGCGGGCAACTCCAGAGTAGAAGAGAGTCCAGCCTCTCTCAAGGAGTTGGGTTCCAGAGCCCAGGCTGTGCGTGGAGGTGAGCCCAACTATTTCTAGCCGGTACCGCTCAACCTCCCGCACCAGCTCAGGCTCTTTCTCCCCCAGTGAGGTGACATTCCATGTCCCCATGGCTAGAGTCACCATCTGGGGATTGGGCCGCCGGGGCCCCCGCCCACGACCGCCACCCATATCCCTCTGCACCGGCCCCTTCTGAACCCTCCCACGAGTGGTGAGCCCACGGGAGGGCAGGCCCACGTTGCTCGTTCGGGCTGCGACGCGGGCAGAGACCCGGCCACCAGGCGCTCGCCTGCGAGCCCCAACCCCAGGCCTGGCTCGAGGGTGGGGCCCCGGTGACGCCGATCCGGGCGACGTGCACGTCCTTGGTATTCTTGCTTTCATCAGGGGCGAGTGAACCTTAGTCTGACCCGTCACCTAGGACCTGTTTGCCTTGGGAGACCCTACCAGGGGCATTAAGCCCCGGACAACATAGCTCCTAGGATCATTCAGATGATTCAGTTATTTTAATTTGTTTGTATTTATTATGTTTTTATTAATGATTTTCTGTCCCTGTGTGACTTATTTGACCATTTGTTTAACCATTCTCGGTGGTGACAATGTTTATTTTTAAAAATAACTGAAAAAACATTTCTGCAATCCTGCTGCGTTATTATTTTTTTTCATCATGTTTTAATTTTGTGTTTCCTTATAATATTGTGAAATTTTAACATTATTTAGGTGGAGGCTTCAAATAAGCCTACTGGGTTTTCTGCCTCTTCATGACCTGTATGTTATTTGTATTCTTTGTCAGTATTTGTGTATTTTTTTAATTGTGCTAAATAAATAAATAAAAAATAAAAAAATGCGAATATGCTGATTACAATTTCCCAACTAGTGATGTCTTCAACATTGCTTGTTTTGTCATCCAAATACTTAACCACTTCATGTCTTGTATATTTCACTGATATTTAATATCGTTATTGTCTTGCACTGGGCTCAGTGTCTGTTCCTGACTCAGGGAGCCCACTGGTTGTGACTGGTTGTTACTGGCTTTTCTGTTGCACTGACACAACAATTTCCTTTCGAATCCATTAAGTTATTTCTTTTTAATCTTGTCTCAGGTTCTTCTTGTTGTTGAACGACTACGGCTCAGCCATCCACTTCCTGGTGCTGTCTCAGTGCAACGATGAAGCGTTCCAGCTGGCGCAGCAGCACGGACAGATGGAGGTCTACGCAGACATCATCGGTCAGTCTTCCTGTGAATGTGTTTAAAAACATGAGGACATTATCGCAATTTGAAACAAACATCCTGAACAGGTCGACCTTTATTCCCTGCTGCAGTATTTGCTTATGATTTTCTAGCGAGTTAAAGGTGTCTGTAAGTTGAATATTCATTTCCTGACTGCTGCGGTGTGTGTTTATCAGGTCCTGAGGCGACGCAGGAGGACTACCAGAGCATCGCTCTCTACTTTGAGGGAGAAAAGAAACACCTGCAGGCCGGCAAGTTCTTTCAGAAGTGTGGGCAGTACAGCAGAGTAAGAACTCTCCCTTGCTGAATCATTCTTTAAACTCTTTTTTTTTTTAAATGTTGAAAACAGTTTTTGACTTTGACAGACTCGCTCTTTCATCTCTCAGGCTCTGAAGCACTTCCTGCAGTGTCCCAACACTGAGGACAACGTGGCTGTCGAGATGGCCATAGAGACGGTGAGTGTGTTCAATTAAATACCTCAGTCCGTGTACTAAATGACGAGGTGCTTTCTAAATATGTGTTTGTATTTCAGGTGGGTCAGGCCAAGGATGGTTCTCTGACCAATCAGCTGATAGATTACCTGATGGGAGAGAGTGACGGCATGCCCAAGGTAATCAATACACTGACACACTGAAGCCTTCTCTCTTTTCAGTCTCAAATGTGGATGTGACTTTCCCAGCAATATCATTTTGTTGTAATAAATTCACTGTTACAGTTTTTAAATACAATTTTGTCTTTCTCATCACTTTATCTCCCATTCATTTCTATATTAATATGTGCACAATTTTCTACCTATATTCTGAAAAAGACAATATTCTATATTTAAATCTGTTTGTATTGTTGATGAAGGTCGCAAATTTGCCGGTACTAAAGGGGAACTGAATAGTTACATTTTCTCGGGTGGATGTGTGGGTTAAAATAGTCACATGAAATGTTATGGAAAGATTTTATTTTCTTTGAGCGTTACTGCTTTTGATTTTTTCCCTTAAGCTGCAGTTTACACTCTCACTTTAAAGACTACATCTACATGTGTTAGGAAACCAGTCAGTGATTGTGTCTGTACCTTTACAACAGCATGTGGGTGAAATGAAGTCAGCAGCTGTTACATCATGTGAATTCATGTATGTAAATCCGACCCTGCGTGACAGACAAAACTGATGGCTGGTTCACCTTTCCGTTCTCTCTTCAGGACGCCAAGTACCTGTTTCGTCTGTACATGGCGCTGCAGCAGTACAGGGAGGCTGCTCGCACCGCCATCATCATCGCCAGAGAAGAGCAGTGCGCAGGTACAAACACATTTGTGAATAAACATTAACATAATAACAGCCTCTCTACATTTCTGTATTCTGATTGTGTTTGTTTTTGCATGTTGCTCCTGCAGGGAACTACCGTAATGCCCATGACGTGCTGTTCAGCATGTACACGGAGCTGCAGGCGCAGAAGATTAAAATCCCCGCTGAGATGGCCACCAACCTGATGATCCTCCACTCCTACCTACTGGTCAAGGTGAGCACAGCAGAAATCCATCACACACAGCCGTAATGATTGTGCAGATTATTTACTGGTCACACTCGATTGCTCTGTACTGCCCAGAATTACAAAAACAAAAGTCAGCACAACTGCAGGCTGCATCTTTTGTTAGACGGTTAATAAAGTGTGATGGGCATGTCTGTTTACTTTCTATGATGAAGCCTCTCAATGTTAAAATTGCATGAGTGCAGTTTTCCTGACTTGATAACTGATGTGTTGTTATTATGTAGATCCATGTGAAGAGGGGAGACCACCTGAAGGGGGCTCGCATGCTCATTCGTGTCAGCAACAATATCAGCAAGTTTCCTGCACGTAAGTCAACACAGAACCCACCGTTCAACATTAAATTAATTTCAAAGAATGAAGGTCAAAAACTGTCCAGCAGAAGTCTAAACGGTGTTCATCTGGGTGTAGATGTTGTTCCCATCCTGACGTCAGCGGTCATCGAGTGTCACCGAGCCGGACTGAAAAACTCGTCGTTCAGCTTCGCCGCCATGCTGATGAGACCAGAGTACCGAAATGAGATCGACCCAAAGTACAGGAAGAAGATCGAGGCGATGGTTCGGTGAGTCCACACCCCCTGTTTTCTTTGTCTCCCGCTCCTGCTCTTCCCTGACTTTCATCCCTTTTCACACAATCGGTACTTCATTCTGACTTCTCGCCCAATTGGTCCTCTCTTTGACCTCCTGCTCTACTGTTTGACTCCTCGTGCACAGACGTCCAGACACATCGGAGCTGGAGGAGGAAACTACTCCGTGTCCCTTCTGTGGCTTTCAGCTGCCACAGAATGAACTGCTGTGCATTTCCTGCAAGAACAACCTGCCCTACTGCATCGCCACGGTACAAACAGACAATCAACGACTTATTCACGCACAAAATATTTCTTTCCGAACAAGATAGCGGCTTCTTAACTTTTATTTTTAACCAGATGATCTCGTTGTCAGGGTCGTCACATGCTGAAAGAAGACTGGTCTGTGTGTCCTCATTGTGAATTTCCGGCTCTGTACTCACAGTTCAATCTGTAAGTGAATTTTTGACACCACCTTGAAAAATTGCTTGGGAATGTCCCTTACTTAAAGGGCAACTTCACTGTTTTTACTCCTCAAATTGCATTTACAAGTGTTGGAAAGCACTACTCAGTATGTGATACATGTACTATGTTGGAGCGATGGAGTTTAAAACTAAATTAACTTATCAGACCTGACCACTAAAATCAGTTCTCAATCACAAATCTACACTGATCTGTTTTTGTGTCCAGGTTGTTGGAGACGGAGAAAGTGTGTCCCATGTGCTCTGAGACTCTGAGTGTCCAACAGGTGAAGAAGATCTCTGATTGTTCTCCGTACCTGCAGGCTGATGAACTGGATCAATGAAGATCATCAATGTATATAAATGTCATGGCAGTCCAATGACAGATTTTCATTTTCAAGCTGTCAAACAAAATATAATAAATCAAACAGAAAAAGTATATTTGTGAAATGTTGTATTTAAATTGATTCTTCTTTTTGTATGTGTTTTGTAAACTTTCAGATATTTCTGTACTATTAAATTTGGTCTATGAAAATTCTCAGCTGTTTATTCTTTCTCTGCAGGTTATCTGCTTTATAATTTGTTTATTTTTCAGTTTTTGGGAGCACTAAAAAGATCCAAAGAACCATTCCTGATTATTATTTTTTTTTGGGCTCTCCACTGTAGCGGTGAGTTGTGGAGTTACACTGTATAGTCTGACAAATAAAATAAAATAATTTTTGATAAATCATTTCACCACAACTGAGTCTGCTGAAGAAGACTGTGTAATTAGACGGAAAGCCACTAAATGGACCTCAGGTTGAGATTCCCAAGGTCAAATATGAACTTTGAAAGGTATAATTAATGTTTTCAAGAGGCTGACAAAATCCTTATCCTGACTAAAAGTTGCCCTGATAAATTAATTAGTTGATCAACAGAAAATTTGAAAAAAAATAAAAATAAAAATTCAGGCAAACACTGTGATTTTTTTCCCCACACGACACATTGGCACATTGATTTTCTGCATAACTTAAGTATTTTCAGATTATGAATGTCGCAACCTTTGAAGCCATCGTCTTTTGATAACTGAAGCTGTGACGGCAATTTTTACACTGTGTTTTCATGTCATAGATCAAATGATTATTCTACAAAATTATTATTAGTTGCAGTTCTCATTTAACTTTTCAATCTTTTTAGTGAAAGTGTGTCTGGTATCAGCAATAATAGACATCCTCACACTGAATGACTGACTTGTGTGACTGGATTTGATTCGACTTGCTTGATAAGTATCCATTTCTTTTAATCCATTTTCTTTTTTTTTAAATAACTCCCAAATCATTTTCTACCGGTGTCCATTAAACCTGTCAGCTTTCTGGAACATGGCTAGTACATCTCTTTATTTAGAAAGAAAAAACAAAAAAACCCAGAGACTCATGAGCAACATATTTCTCTATTAATCCTCATGACATTTTTACAAAATTGCAATTTACAGGGACGTCAGTGCTAACTGTGGTGCTAAAGCATTTCACTACTGTAGTCATAGCAAAAAGTAACAGTCTTTTACGTCACATTATTTACAGCCTCGACACCTGAATCACAAACTGACTGCAGAGGAGATGCACTACACTCCTGTTGAGACACATGTTAATACAGAGGTGTGCAGACATGATGATGGAACGAGCAGATAATATGCATCATTTGTTCGGTATGGAGTTCTGACAGAAACATGACAGGAAGTTAAAAAAGAGGAATGGCATTTCTTAGTGTGGTAGGAGTCAACATGTTTGGATGAGGGACAGATGAGTTACCTGCAGAGGTGAAGACCAGTTTAACGACTTCCTGATGCTCATTAAAGGATTGTTGCAGAGAAAGACATTAGAGTCTGTGGAGGCGAAAGGCGGCAGTTTGTTCTCCTCCTGTGGTCATCGGTCATTTCCCTCCCTTGCCTTTGCCCTTTCCTTTGCCCTTCCCCTTCCCCTTCCCAGAATCTTCCTTCTTCTCTTTCTTTGACTCCTTGGTGGCTTTGGCCTTCTTTTGCTGCACAGAAGAACACACAGACAACATTTAAAAATACAGAAAGATAAGAGAGTAAAATGTGCAATGGGTTTGCACATTTGAGGGCTCTTACTTTGATCATGGCGTCAGTTTTCAGGCCGTCTCCCTCTTCCTCAGACTGTTGCGCTTCGTTGTCTACCTCCTCTCCTCCCAACTCCGACTCCCCCCCGCCTCCACCACCTCCACCACCACGGCGGCCCTTGCTCACTACTTGAAGGGAGTACGGCGTCAGGTGCACATCTTTGTTGTAGGTCCGTGTGAATGCTGCCTTCACCTGGGAGGAGACGGACAGCAGAGGTGTGAAAAAGGCCAAATTCTGTGTTTTATTTTGTAATACTGCAGGATCTGCTGCATGCTGGTGGTCAGATATGTGCATTAAGCTACACTACAAAAGAAGAAATAGGCACTGGAGAGCATGATGTCTTTTTGATACAATCACTGGGAGTTGCCATAGCAGGAATTGTTCAAATCCGAAATGCAGGGGCTTTAGATTTTATCCAGATAAAGTTGCTGCAAGTTTCATCAGCCAATCAAAGTAGTCCATAACAACCAGATGCATGACATTAAAATACCATCTCAAAAATCCAAATTACACCCCCGATTGCCTCATGCTGACCTTGGAGTCCAGTTTGGAGTACGGGTCTGGCTGTCCGCCCCAGACGCTGATCTCCATGATGCTGTCCACGTCTTCCTTGATGAGCTGATAGTCATCTAGCAGCTTCACGGCTTGGGCGGCGCCCTCAGCTCCGTGCCTCTGAAGTGGATTCAACAGCGCCTGCCGCAGGTAGTGCAGGTAGTCCAGGTTCACCGCCTGTCTGCTGCTCATTGTCCTGCAGGATCCAGACAGATAAAACACTCAAGTGTGATGTTTTGTTTGTGTAAACAGTTAAAAGACAGTGATCAAGGTCTACTCACTTTAAACCCATGTGTGAGGCCAACTCCTGGACGATGCGAGAATGTTTAGTGGTGGAGGAGTATTTTCCGAGCCAGCTGGGGAAGGTGGGGAAGTGACTCATGTAGCCTCTCATGAGCTCACCTGGCAGCACGCTGGCATAGATCGCCTGCAGGCGAACATACAGGCCAACACAATGAGCACAGGAGCTTGTAAATAAGCTTGTGATACAGCATGAGTGTGTTGACAATAATTAATGTTTTATACCTGGGTGGGCAACAGCGACCAGTTCTGCCTAGAGCGGATCTGTCTGTCCACCAGGTCTCCATCAGAAATGGAGTCAGCTGTCTTGCTGAGCAACACCAGGTGGGACTTCAGATCACCACTGTGAGGAGAGAGACATTCAGTTTGACATTTTTGGAAGAGGACTCTTTTATTTTCTTGTCTGAGTGTTAATGAAGGTGGTGATTAGCTTAGCTTAGTTTAGCATAAAGATTGGAAACAGCAAGCTTCTCTCACCCTGCAGCCCTTGGCCGAACATGTGGATAGTTCTCTTGGACAAAGAGTGGTGCTAGCGAGTAGTCGTGGAAGAAGAGATCCGACTTGTCGATGAGGCTCATGTTGGCCGTCTCTTCCCCTGCGGCAAACACCTTCCTACAAACGTCAAACGGCCCCATCTTCATGTCTTTGCGAGCTTTGTTTGCATCAGACTTGCACTGGTCGTACGTCATCACCTTATCTTTGGACGACCACATGCTCAGGTTGTGGATCACCTGGAGACAAAACAGCCAGCGTGGTGTGAGGAGGCTGAAGACATGACCGCAGTATTAATCGATTTTTAAGATATTTTGTCTTTTCACCTGTCGGACGTCCTGATTGGAGGCTAGGATGATTTCATTAAGAGCTGGGGGCGGGATCTTGATTCCCTCCTTGTAAGCGATGGACATCATGGCTCCCTGGACAGGAAAAGGGATAAAAGTGAGGGAAGCAAAATATTTATTTGGGGAGTTTACTTAAATCTAAAGTCTGACAGACAGTAGTTTGCTGCTTTGTTATTTTTTTGAATTGTTATGTACCACATAGGTCTAGATTTGGTCCACCATCTGTGTGTGAGTGAGTGAGTGAGTGAGTACCTTGATCTGTTCCACTCGGGGCCTCTGGAAGCGCAGATCGAAGCAGTAGTTGGCCAGTGATCTGATCTTCATGTGGTTACGATCATTACACATGCAGATGATGGGAATCTTTGTGTTTCGGATCAGGCCGATCATCTCCTACAGGAAGACAAATGTCAAAGGTCAGTGTCAAGAAAACTATGTATGTCCCCATGGTTAATCTGCATATTTCATTAAAGTACACTTAAAGTACAACAGTCTGAATAAATGCTTCAATCTTATCAACGCTGCTCAATATTTTTAGGACTATTGAACTCTGAATTGTTTTCCTCTTTTGCTTTGGTAAAAGTTAAGATGTATGATCAACCACCAATTAAACTTCATCAAAATGTGCAAAATCTGTCCAGATTCTCATAATGTGTTTTTTGCCTGAATCCCTCCACGGTCCTCGTTGCCAGCCATGCCATCGATCTCATCCATGATCAGGACGTGTTTGCTGGTCACTGTTTGAGACGTGCCTACGAAACACACACCAACAGTTACATATTGCAAGCAGTATTCATTTTACTTCAAGAGAAACAGTTTGCTACATTAATTCTTTAAGACAAAAGAATTTCACCTCTTTAGATGTTAAATTCTGTAGCTGCTCCACAATTAAAACCCAACTCTATACAACCTTTTCTCAATGACTCCTCAAGTGTAAATATCAAATAATTTATTATATTACACACCAAAAAGGCATCAGTGCACTGAAACAGTAAAGCGTTATTTCATCATATTAGCACATATCGGACAACACTGATCCTGGTATATCTGTGATAGATTCGGCTGATGAAAGTGATTGACCAATTTACAGGTTGGTCTCTTTCTGTGTTTTTCAAGAATCAAGCCCATCACTGAAGGCTGATGTAGATTAAAATGTATAGCAGACAGAAAACATGGAGAAACAAAAGTAAAATCACCTTTGTAGAAGTTCTCGATGCTGGTGTTGTTCAGTGACTCAGCGATGACTTCCTTCAGGCTGTTCTTGCTGCGAGTGCAGCTGGCGTTCATCTCCACATAGCTAAAGCCCAACTCCTGCAGGCCAACACACAAAACACAGTCAAAAACAGATGGAAATCCATTTGTGCAATGGAGTCATGGATGTAGCAATACCAGACCAGAGTAAAGACACAGAAAAACAAAGAAAAACCACCCCATAACATGTCTTTGTGTTTTCAGACTGACCTCACAGACCAGGGCAGCTGTGGTGGTCTTCCCCACTCCCGGTGGTCCAGAGAGCAGAGCAGCTTTGAATCCTGAACCATCATCTTTACCTCCTCCAAACTTACCGAACCGTGTAGCTACACAGCAAGAAACAGGACAAAGTGAATTCTCTTTAAACACTAAATTCTCTGAAACAAAATTAGCTCTGGGATCTAGTTTCTATAATTACTGTGCATACACACAACCTCACAACACAAACAGAGCTAAACCATCGGATACCTGCTGGCTTGGAGGCACCCCCGCTGTGATGTTTGTACCAGTTCTGCAGCCAGCGGAGCAGCTTATTGGCACAACTCTGGTCTCCCTGCTGGCCAATCACAGTCTTCAGAGAGAGCGGGCGGTACTTGTCCACCCACAGCAGACTCTCACTGGATGGTGTTTGTGATGAAGCTGCAGAGGCTGATGATGAAGAGGAGGAGGAGAGGCCCAGGCCCCTCCGGGCTGTGTGACCTGAGCCTCTCCCAGGTGGAGTGCCGCCATTTTTGGTCCTGGCAGCGTGGCCTTGAGCCAGGCCGGTCTTTGAAGGGCTCGGGGTGTGAGGGGACCTGGAATTACCCTTAGAGGGTGATATCTTCTGGGATCTGGGGGTGCTCCTTGAGGTCTTGCTAGGAGGTGTCCTGGTCTTTGAGGCTTTGCTCTGAACATATTAAACATAAAATATAAATAAATTAGAAAATCAATTTGACTGCAAAAACCAGTGTGATAAAATGATTTTTTAACAGCATGATTAAAACAAAAATATGAGCGCTGACCTCAGCCTCTGCAGCAATCTCGTATTTGGACTTCTTTCCCGGTTTGGTTCTGATCAGCTCCAACAGACCATCCTCATCCAGGATTGTGGTGCCAAAACTCTCCGCCTGCTTACAGCCAATTGTGCAAACAAAAACATTCACTGTATCTGATGGACGGATACAGGAAATAGTGTGGCTGCTTGATACTTCTTTACATACTGGCATACTTTTTGTTGACCTTGATGCCATTATATCATTATACATTAAAGTGGCTTATTTACATTATTGTTCCAATACACATCGTTCAACGAATGCAGTTATTAGGACAGACCTACAGAAAAGTTTCACATATCAATGTGTGTAATTTGACTCACTTTAGCACTACTTTACAAATGCGCTAAATTAACATTCTATGAGCTATTCCCGTTTCTTTTTCGTTTAAAAGGAAGAATGAAATTCAACATCACAAAGTGACGTAAAACATGGAACAGTACAAATCAGCACAGAGACAGAGTGAGAATATCTCTCCTTCAATCTCAGAGCTGACTGAATGATGTTCGAGTGCTGCTTTAACAGAGACAGATGGGAAAGTATTTACATATCAACATCACGTCAACCACGCCATAGCATCATGTCGGAAAAGGGACAAAAATGAACATGTCCACTGCAGTGTTTGTTTCTATAAGAATGAATGCTGACTGAACCCTTTCTCAATAAAAGACGAAAGCCAGATGTAGCTGGCTGATAGCAGGTCAGTCACCTTCTCGAGCTTCGAGACTCCACTGTCTCTGCCCTGCACCAGGTAGGTCGTCTTCTTGCTGATACTGACAGTCACTTTGCCTCCATAACGCTCGATGAGGGATTTCACATCGTCCCTCTCCATGGACTCCAGGACCCCTGTCACCACAAACACACAGCCCTCCAGACAGTTCTCTTGACCCTGGACACACGCACAGACACACCATACAGTTAGTGATTAAACAAGATAAGCTGGACGTCAGCTAAATAAAAGGGGTTTTCTCTGTGTTACCTGTGGAATTTCCTTGGAGCCCAGAGCTCTTGGACCGTCTCTGTTAAGGTAGTTCCTGTAAGCAGAAGTGTTGACCTTCTTCTTCTCTGCGTCATCAGGACTCGTACTTGTGCTCTGGTTTAGAGACAGGGAGGAGAACATTCAACATGTTTTTAAATTAGTTTTTCCACTCGATTCTACTTTGTGTTTCTATTTCGCTGCTCCTTCTGGGACCTTTAAATTTACTGATACAGTTGATCACGACATTGCCAATATACATTATAGCAGACAGGGGAGTCATTCAACCGGCTCACCTCTGGTTTCTTGGGAGAAATTTTAACTGCAGTGGGCGTGGTTCCCGTTTTAGGTGTGAACTTCATGTCTGAGATTGACGAAGTGACGGGCTCCTTTTTGGGAGAGATTTTAATTTTTGTGGGTGTAAGTGGTGTTTTGCTCTTCTGCCCTTCATTTCTCTCTTCATCTCTTTTCTTCATCATGGCCAGTTTGGAGCTGGTTTTGACAGGAGCTTGGCTCTTCTTAGGAGACGGACTAATCACATCCTCCAACACACTGCCCCTTTGATTTGTCTTTGACGGGCTGCTCGTGCTGGCAGCAGCAGCGTCTGTACTGCTCTTTTTCAGAAGTGATGCAGGAGCTGGTTTTTCATTCGAACCTTTACGAGCCTGGATAGGGACACACACATAAACAATTACATTTGACAATCACTAACATTGAAAGTGAATGTGCCTTTTTGTTGTTGTTTTGTTTTTAATAACCTTTTTCGCTTGAGGCTCGTCATCCAGCATGGCCAGTGTTCTGGCAAACTCCTCGTCCTCATGGACCTGCTTCTCCAGCTAAGGCAAGTCAGAGAGAAGAAGAAACATGAGAAAAGCAGAGGGCAAGCTCAACTAGGGTTGGGCGGTATGACGGTATTATACCGTGTGACGGTATAAAAGTGTCCACCGGTAGAGATTTAGCAATACCGTTTATACCGGAGAAAGAGCAGATGTCTGCGGCATCTCTCTAAGTCACTGTAGTTACACTGCCTCAACACACGGGGCACTGCAGGCACTGCAGCAGACTGCTCGGCGCGGTTGCATGAGCACGACGAAGAAGAAACAGCTTTACCGGGGTGATAACAATCCAGGGTTTTCCCTGCCATTATACGGCTTAGGCGCGGCGCCCAAGCATTTTTGCCTCCCGCCTAAGCAGGATTCTCCCCAGATGGTATACTCCGCGCGTGACGGTGACGAGCGTCCGTCCGTCCCCCGGTTAGCTCCCGGCTAACGGCTACGAGCGTCCGTCCGTCCCCCGGGTGACGGAGTTGATGACCGTCCGTCCGTCCCCCGGTTAGCTCCCGGCTAACGGCAACGAGCGTCCGTCCGTCCCCCGGGTGACGGAGTTGATGACCGTCCGTCCGTCCAACCCCCCGACTGACGTGAACGAGCGTTCGCACATTTTCTTTAAAATAATGTTATGCTGCTGTGAGCAAATAAAAATAAAAGAGGAAAATGATCAAATGCAACAGTATGATTATTTTAAGCCATTAATTGAATTTACAGGGGAGAAAAAACATACCGCGATATAAACCGTTACCGTGATATGAAATGACTCATACCGTGATATAAGATTTTGCTCATACCGCCCAACCCTAAGCTCAACTATTAACTATAAATAGTGCCAGCAAGGAGAGGTTTTTTTTACAAAAGAGACACATTTTGTCACTTTTTTTGTATTGCTCGTTGGATTTTTACTTTCAAGTTTTCCAGCAAAAATTAATCAATCACTCAGAATTTCAGTAAATCACTTAAACATTCATGACATTTACCACCATTTCTAAGCTTTAGAGGCAAACTTTTAAAGTTAATTAATTTACAGATTAAAAGGCCCAACATTATGTACTGAAACTGCATGTTTTATCTAACAGCCTACAACCCAAAGATATATCGAATATAATCACTATCACAATAAAAAAACAGCCTACCTCCATCTCCTCGTCCATCTGCAGCGCTCTGGCAATTTGCTCGTCACTCAGATCATCTGTGTCCTGAGTCGGCTGAGGAGAAGATGAGTTCACAAAGTCAGTTTGTTGTAAGAACCCTTTTTGATACTTGCTTATAAACGATGAAAAGGCACTTCATGAGAAGAGTGAAAATAGGAAGAAATCCCTCTGTACTTACAGCCTTTCGTTTGGTGCTGGCTACGAGCTTCTTATCTGAGCGCTGAATAGTTGTGCTGCCGAAATAGTCGAGCACTGAGGTGGGGGTTTGTTTGGGCTGAGGAGGTGGGGCTGTCTTAGGGGTGACAGGAGACTTCACTGCAGTTTTCCCCTGGGTGGATGTTTGTCTGACAGGAGACTTCAGACTCTCTTTGGCTCCTGCGCGCGCTGCATCCGACTTCGGTTTGGCTGTGCCGTTCTGCTTGGGTTTCGATGCTTTCTTCAAGGTCTGAAAGTTGTCACTGTCTGAATCTACAAAACACAAAAACAAATATCCTCTCAACACACATTTTCCATCAATTAAACTGCCTCATGTTCAACCTTTTTACAAATGAGTTTGAGTTTCCCAAATTTTAAACATGACTGATGAACGTTTATATTTGCCTGTTCCACTTAAATTTAGATTTTTGAAATGTACTTCTAAAATTTAAAACATTTATTGTTTTTTATATGAGCTCTAAAAGTGAACTGATTAGATAAATCCTGAGTATAAATATATTTAAAAGAATTTTTTGCCTTTGCAGTCATTAAGATAAATGGGACAATCACAACATGGATCTGTGACACGATGATAAACCAAAGTCCCATTACCTGTTTCAGACACATACTGCACAGGATCTTTTTTGGGAGGGGGCTCCGTCTTGTTCATCTTTTGTTTCGCTTTGGGGGATTTCTTTGACTTCTTCACTTCCTCATCCTCTGAGTCTGGAGAGACAGAAAAAGAAAATGTGTCAAGAAGAAAAGACACAAGGGGGATGAGAACCAGCAAATCCAGCTGTTATTTGTAAAATTCAGTTTGTGCATCTAATAATAGAGCGAAGCATCTCATTCTTCTCCTTTTATAAAAAACATAAGGTTAATTAATAACACTTACAGCTATTATAAAAGGCACAGAATCCCTCAAAACTCTTATAACTATCTGAATAAAAATATTTTTAAAGCAAATCTTTAAAAAAGATTTCCAACCCATCTCCAAGTTTCAACTCTAATTCCTCTTCTAAACAAAGCTGGAAAGGATATATCTCCTCGCTCATTTTGCACTTCATTAATCAAACTTTAAAATTTTACTATTGTTTAGATTTGTTTTACAATACTTACATTTATAGTATTCTTTATGTAAAGGGGAAAATAGGTGTGTCATTTCCTGTTTTAATTTGGACTAAAAAATACATATATAAAAGACTTTTTGCAGGAGCTAGATACGTTTTTTCATCCAGATGGACAGAAGAGGATTTGTTAGCACTGAGACACAAACTGAGGCAGATCACAAACTAAGGGTCATGGTTAGGGGGAATCACATACTAGCATGAAATGACACAAACCTGATTCGATGACTGCGTGCTTCTTTCGTTTTTTCTCACTATCCTTGCGTTTCTCCTCTGACTTGGAGCTTTTCACCTGCAGCACATAAAACCAGGATTAAACCTGATAAATAAGATAATGAAACAGAGGAAATACTACAAGAAAGAGGGCAGAAGATGGGCCTATCTCATGCCTTGGCGGTCTCTTTCTTCTTTTTCACTTCCTCGTCTGAAGAGAGGGGGTTCTTCTTTCTCGTCTTCTTCTCCTCTGTTTTTATGTTTCCATTTGAGGCTGGTTTCTGCACAGCAGGCTTGGCTATAGTCGGCTGAAAGAACCGCCTGATGTCCTACACACACACACCATTTATGACATGTTAATCTAATTAGAAAATCGCAGCAAGAGCTTGTCAATTATGTATAATAAGTACAATCCTGCACTATTACACCAATGCTGCAAATTACTGGACTTGTCTGTACATTTCACTTTCTAACACTGAAAATGTGCATCATTTAGCTAAGCTTCGTTAACAAAACAGCACTCGAATGTCAACCATTACACGATAACAGAACCAAATCTGATCGTCTTGCGCTTCTCGCTGAACAGTATTTTGACAACTTTGTCCTCTTTAGCTGAAGCTAACACTGCCCACTTGACGTGCACCAGCGCGCAGCTTTAACACGATAACAGGATTATTTTCGCTTTATTTAACCCCTTTGTTTATATACGCAACTCGTCGTCGGAGCGAATAAGTGGCTTGAAATTCGTAACATACCATTATGCAGAGCTTTTCTCGCTGTTTATAGTCAGTTAAGATGTCAGAGAAGTGATGAAAACGTTCAACTGCTTGGCGCGAAGCAGGATTGCTGCTGTCGCCAGGAGATGACGCACGCCCGGGAAATCGGCGTGCGTCTGTGCGTCACTCCGCTCTGCGTGCACGTGTTTATATTAGTACAAAATACAAAAGAAAAAAGAAAAGCAACAAAGACATCAACTTGACCATGAGCATTTAATGCAGAGAGATAGGAATTTATATGACTGATGTTATGTCAGCATGATTTGACAGCATTACAAACAGCTTCTTGTGATGTCACAGAGTGCTTGACTTTGTTTATATTTGGTGGACCCTGCCACCTCATCTTATTTTCCCCTGACAACAGCTTGTTTATTCAGCCATGGAAAATATAAATATTTACAAGTTTGTCTTATTACCCCATTAATATTGTTAATTCTGTTAAAATTCTGAGTTTAACTTTCTTCTCCAAAGCTACTTAGTGCCACTTAATAGCATCATAAATGTTCAATGGGTTGAAGTCAGGTGATGCTGGAGGACTCTTTGGTCTTCTTTCATCGTCAAGTTATGACTTGCAAAGTTTTGAGGTTTTAGGGTTTATTATCCTGCTGCAGTATGAATCCTTCTCCAAAAAGATCAAACTAGAGGGTGAAGCATGTCTCTGAAGAATGGAGTGGTACTTCGCTTTGGTCAAGCTGAAGTCAATTTCTGTGCAAGGTGTCCAAGTCCTGAGGAGGTAAAACAGCCCCAGACTTCAGTCTTCCTACTACATCACACTGTGGATTTGACATTGTGGTATCTCTCTCCTGTTGATACATTTCCTGATTGTATCCATGTTTACAATATCAGATTTCCTCCACTTTTGGACACATCTGAACACTCACAGGTCTCCTCATTGATGTCAATATCATGTAGTGTATGATGCACATCTTTCCAAAATGTCTTGTAATGTGTGCAGGTTCAGGATTATCAAGCGATGACCAGAGACCATCTTTAAAGAGCCTGGCCTTTAACTATGTGCTTTTGCTGGTATAAAGAAAAGGCAGCACAGGCAGGATGAAATGCCTTTTTGTGATTTAGAGTTCAGTTTCATGCCCATTTTATTTTGACTGTTTTGATCCAAGTTCTTCATGAAGGACAAGCAAAAGCGAGAAAGCACAATAATGCTATATCTTGAGACAAAATGCTGTCTCAATTTATTTCAATCAGACCAACAGCCAAGTGAATCAAATTAGTTGGAAAAGATGGTAAATTTATTGGTCAAAATAGGACATGATGAACATTTATTCGACATCTTGCTCCACCACAGTGGTCCTCTCGCTGATGTAGATGCCGTCCAGGAACTTCCTGATGTCCTTCTTTCTGACCGTGGTGGCCTGTTGGATCAAAGCCGCTAAAGAGAAACAAAAAAAAACAAGGACAGTGAGAAAGCTGAGACCGGGCTACATGCAACAGGTAGCTGGTTTGATGAAAACATTAGCACAAGAAGATAAACTACTGTGGCTTGATAACTTGACATTGGTGCCATTAAAAAAAACACATTGGTTTCTTTGGAAAACATTGAAAAAACAACTGATTTAACTACTAGTTGTGGTTAGTGTTCAATTACAACAAACTAAGGTCAAAACTGTGGCCCAAATTACAAAAAAAGTTGATACCTAACATAAAAGGTAAAATACTGACAATTAATTTACACTAATTTCTGTGAAAACACTAACCATGTCAGCATCATTACACGCAACATTCATTTGAAAGTCATCTTAAAGCATCGAACAAATGCAACAAACTAGATTACACAAAACCAAAATTGGAACTGTTCATTTTGTTGATGATAAACTGTTAATATCTTTACATCAAGCCCTGAAAAATGTGAAACTGGTTCTAGCTTCATTCATTTAGTTTAGTTGCTTTTCCTTTTTATGCCAACTAATTCTCAGTTATGAATCATGAGTCAGCTCAAAAGAGCAGTTTGGGCTTCAGAAAATTATAATTGGCTTTTTATAAACAATTTGACAATTAAATCAGTATCAACATATTGCTAAGCTCCAACACCACACATTAAAATATATCTGGTTGCATAAGACAGTCTTATATGCTATATATACACACACACATATACGCTTATATGTTATTGCAGACTGGAATAACACTGGAGCAATGAAACAAAAACAGATGCCTTTGCATCTCTGGCAAAACATGCAAAGCAACAGAAGCATGCAAATCAAATAGGCCATGAGGGAGGCATCGACGGCGTTGTCTAACCTCTATACGAGTGCAGGTGCAACTTTTACTGTTCAGCCTCCACTACTGTTCCCTTCTCAGACACGTAAATACCGTCCAAGAACTTTCTGATATCCTTATTTTTGACTGTGGTGGCCTGTTGGATGAGAGCAGCTGGAACAGAGAGAGGTTGGGATAATGAGCAACACGTCACAATCACTACAGAGGAGGTTGGAGGAAAGACACAGGAGAGGAGAGTGCTATAGATGCACTGCAGTTAGATGTACAAAGATAGTGACAGTTTTATAGTTTTGGCTCTAGCTCACATTTGTAATGGATTCAGTTTCATATAAATGAGTTTTCAAATAAAGCTTCATTTTAATACACAACCCCACAACTTTGAGGGGACCAAACTGTATTGGGCAAAAACGTAACAAATATTTTCAAATCTGTTGTAGTCAAAGTCTGCTAGATACAAAACAAGCTATTTCTTTTGTAATGATGCTAGAAAAGAAATTGTCTGCTGACACTTAAACTGAAAGGAAGCAGTCTTAATTATTTAATTCTTCATCCAATGTGCAGAAATACAGAGCCAAAACAAAGAAAGATGTCACTGTCCTACTTAGTTCCAGTGGAAACAGAGGGAGTTGGGTTCACATCAAAACCTATAAATTTGTCAGAGTAAAAACTAAAACAGGTTTTGTTGTACATCACATTGGAGAATAAAAAGGTATGGGATATCAATCCTGACATTATAGGTAGTCTGAGTCAGTGAGGTGCGTGAGATGATATATTTTGTTGAGAATTTTTTTGATAGACAATGAATTTGTGTTCAACTATGGCTGATCTGTACCCTTCACCATTGTCTATCCAGGGTTCACTACATCACTTGGTGCAAGAAGTGCTCACAGCATATATGTAACCTTTGACAGGGAGGCTAGAAGTGGATTTTGCTTAAATATAAACTGTAACAGGCCTAAAAAGTTTGGGAAGCACCAACGCCAATGATCTCCAATCACTAATATGAAAATGTTGACAGTTTGGGGGAATATTCTGTTCTTTCCATAATAAAAAGGAGAGGATAGAAACACAGGGTTTGAGGATTAACTACATCCACATGGAACTGATGAAAAACTAGTAGCACAGACTGTAAACATCACAGTGCTGCAGAAATGCCTACAGGGAGGTAGCAGCCCTCTGCCAATCCCATGTCACCAACAGCTTTCCTGTTTACCTTTTGTTTGATAGAGTAAAAATAAGTTTTCATTTGAAGTATCGCTGTGTTATGAATGCTTCCTCTCTAATGTGGAGAAAAAAGGACAGTCACGTAGAATAGATGTAGAGAAAGAGGTGCACAGCATACCTGAGTTTGACACCAGCTCAATATCGTTACCCTCCAGCACCAGCTCGTCCTTCTGGGCAGCAGAGACTGCACAGTTCACACCTGGAAGACGGAGAAAACCATTTCACTTTTTTATTCATACTCTCCCAGTCAGGTATAGACAAGGCAGCCCTCACTGCAGCCGAGCCGTCAATTGGTCCTTAGCTGTTCACAAGGCACTTTGTAGCAACCCTACTCCCAGCTGGGTCATGTATGTGTGCATCAGGTAAGTGTTCCTTGTTCTTATTTGTTAACCAAATAATTAAGTATGTCTAGTTTTCATGTACAGCACTTCATGTTGAGAATGTGTAATTTCTATTGAAGAAATCAAAATGGATTTAAAGGTCCCATATTATAAAATTTTTCATCAATTTCACATAGCTAGCCAACAACACTGTATTCAATATGCATTGCCCCAAACCCATCAGTAGTCCTGCATTTCAGCTGTCTAAAAGTCGCTCTACTGAGCTCTCCTGAGAGCAGGCCGTTTCTGTACCTGCACCTTTAAATGCTAATGAGCTCCATCTGTCAACGCCTGCTTGGAGAGCCTTGCCTGCTGAGTGACTCCCAGGGAGAGGATGTTGCTTGCGTTAGCGGTAGCATGCGCTAATCTTTACGGTGGATGTAATGCTATGGCTCGGAGATTTTTTTCGTTCAACCGAACCAGTTTGACCCAGAAGGAGAGGTTCCTGAAGAAGTACAGACTCTGCGGCTGCAGCAGGACATTTCAGAATGGTTAGTGTGTCTGAATAATGTTAGTTTGTTCGTATGTGTTGTTACAGTTACTACCATGTAGCTAACGGCTAACAGCTAGCGAAAGCTGTGTTTGTCTCCAACACAGTCTCCAAACTCTTGGACACTATTCGCGTCGTATCTGTCTCCGGTCTACATATGTTTCGAGACTTTTTACTGTGACAACCAAACTCCATCGTAATGTTATTAACATCAAACTTGCTTCAAACGCCATTGCATAGCAGACCGAAGTGGAGCTAACTAGTTAGCCAATTTCCAGCTGACTTCACCATACTCGTCAGCAACTGTAAATACAATCAAACGGCGACACTTATCGGTGGCTTGGGTGCAGTTGCTGGGTCCCGTATGGTTGGGACTCATCCTTTTACGAGGGTTATGACGAGGCAAAGCCAGCTTTGTACTGACCCTCGTTACAGAAGCAGTCCAATGTGAAGTGGTTCACACACACACGCACTAAAACGAACCGCAGCTGGCATGTTGTCATTAAAAAAAATGAAACGCAACCACTCAGTGCGTTTACATGACACTTGAGAAAACTACTGGGTTAGTCCAACTATGATCGGATTTTTAAGATGCATGTATATACCTTAGTCTGACTAAAATCGGGCCGGATTATTCGATTCATAGTCGCATTACTCGTGCATGTATACGTTCCATCAGATCGGATTTTGCGTTCTGCCCAGGCTCGAGATTGTTTTCCGGGGCCGTGAGCCAGAAGTAGAAGGACGGTGGCGTCTTTCCTCCGAAATAACCACAAGCAAGTGCGCCATTGTGCATCTAGTTTGTTTAATTATCATGTAGACCATTTATGTAATGTACAAAGATGTAGCTTCGTCACGCTCTTCGTACGCTATCTTTCTCGATGCCGAGGAAGAGTTCGGTGTTGCTGGTGACGTAAACAGGTCAGCTGGAGGTGGCTCTATTACCACTAGTTGAAATGGGTACAGGGACATGAATAGAAGAAAAGTGAGCTGTTCCATGCAACCTTTAATGGCAGCCATGCAATTTCAGGTTTGAACAGGTGCTGGAGGAAAAAAAAAAATAAAATACACTCACCACTCCTCATTCGGACGCGGCGGATGTACTTCTCCCCCAGAAAGTTCCTGATCTCCACCATAGTTCCATTCTCCTGAATGACGACGTTGATGGGGAAATGGGCGTACACAGATCGCATTTTGTAGCGGAAACCCTGCAGTCAGACAAGAGGCGAGAGAGGCAATGAGCCGAACATAAAATGAATTGTTCTCCCAACAATAACCTGCTGTACGGCGTTAAAGCCACACAATGGAAATCATGAACACAAAGTAAACTAATCCTACACAGTCATAGAGCTTATTGTATCACACAGTGCTAAAAGGTAGCAATTTCCAGTGAGTTCAACTGGAGTCTTACCAAAGTGACTCCCTTGATCATGTTCTGAACGTGGCTGCAGATGGTGCGGACTGTGGCCAGCTCCTTCCTGTTACCCCACCATTTATCCACACGAAGCTGAGGAGGACAGCAGAGTGGTTAACATCATTTTAATCACACTGCACAAAACCTGAGGCTACTGATTAATGTATCGGCCCATTGCCAAGTCATTTGTCAAGCAATCCCCCAGGAATTAGTTTATTCAAGCATCTCTGATGTTTCATTTTACAATACTTTTTTCAAAAACCATTGCTCATGAAATTATCTTTCAGATTTGGACTGTTAAACACTGGTGAATGCAAGCTATTTGAGGGAATCTACACATGTGATTACTGACATGAGTGTAACAACTCTAGACTTATGATTATTTCATTGGAAAATGGAAACGCCGACATAATGACGTCAGTAATCCACAGCAAGTGTTACTTGAGGCCCTTAATTTTGCATCACCTCAACAAGCAGAGAAGCTGATTGTCCCATTAATTTAAGAGTCCAGGAATGTTTTTTTCCTGAACAGTCAACATTCAGCTCTGAGTTGGAACGTTTCAAATTCACTCTTAAGGATATCATCTTATAAACTCGAAACAGCTAAAAAAGACAGATGCCAACTGAAAGCATGCATCCTTCCAATAACAAGCCTTTCTACTACTGTGACACCACTGTTGAACCAGCTGGTTGTTGACTTTTGGGGCTATTCAGACTTCATACATTACAGATTATAGTGTAATGGATGACGGACCGCCCACATGAACCAGACATGTGTCTAGAAATATTGTTTTCGAACTTCCTTGTGAATAAGTAACACTTTAATTCCAAATAGTAATAGTTCGATAGTAAGCAGCAAAGATGGAGTTTGTCTTTTTTGATGTTTGCATTACATGAAAAACTCGGGGAACACAGATCCGTACATTGGTTTGTCTTGCATTGCATTTCAAGCCTTGCTCCTTACCTTCTTCTGTTTCTTGCCCAGAAGACTGAGTTCCAGGTTGATGTGGTTGAACTCCCTGACGAGTTTGCCACGGGGCCCCTTGACAGTCACTGTCCGGCCCTTCAACCTCACTTCGACTGAACCACCACACAGAAAGACAAAAACACACCCAGGGTAAGAAGCCACACTCAACAGATGTTACAGATTACAGACAGGTATCTCATGATTATCGGCAAAAATCACCAGTTTCTTACCTTTGTCGGGGATATCGACAGTCTGACTGCTGAGAATGGTCTTCATTCTGGAGAGACAGAAACAAAGTTGGAATTAATGCTCTGAAGCATCCTGTGAGCTCCTGAGACATTTTTCATCGCTAGCTATGATAGCACGCAGACTTAATCTGGGCTAGTCTAAAATTATACATCACAAAGCTTCAGCGTAAAATGTAATCTTAAGACATGTTTCTGACTACAAGGATAGGTGTAATTTAGTGCCTCGCTTAGGAAACCGGTCACTGCCACACTGCGTTATCACGGCTAGCATAGGCACAAATGCTAATGGAGAGCTACATGCGACAGTGGGGTTCGAGTCACCCATGTTTTACAATATATAGATAAAATTATGCAACATGTAGGTGGGCTTGACTAACAGCTGAATCCATACCAATATACTATAACAATGTTCAACCCGCTGCGGCCTTTAGCACGAACACAGTCGCGACCTCGAGCCTCACTGACAGCAGAATCAGCGGCCAAGCAACTAACATATTTCCTTAAAAAAAAACCTGAATTAAAGGCAAAATACAGCTCGTGTAGTGAAATATAATATTATCCACAAATTATGATGTAAAATTAAGTCCAATTTGTGTTTAATTGACTCGGATGGAATTAGATAAGACCCAAGGAGTAAATTTTTCGGCTATCCTCACCTCGCCGGTAGCAGAGGAAAGGAGGAAGGAAGGACGTCACGACGCAGATGTAGAGAACGTAACGTGCCGTCATCAGTCGCGACCAGACAATCGTAGAACGACGATCACAAATTTAACTTGTACAGTTAGTAAAGTCGTTTTTTGTTTAGTTTTTTACCTCGAACAGAGATTTAGAAATTAGCTAAACAGTAGTTGTTAAATCGGGAACGAATTCTATCTGGCATTTTTGTTTTTACGTGTTTTTTTTGTTTTTTTTAAATCCTCCATATTAGCTCTGCCGCGTTCTGGGCATATCGTAAATAGCGCAACTTCGATCAGCCGAGTGGGAAAAACCATTCATATCAGCCTTGTAATTCCGAATCCTTGATATAAAGAAGGTATACGGTAAATTCATGGATCAATGGTTTAAAAAAAGACATAAAGTTTGAGTCCTGCAGCATCTTTTTTTTAAACCACGGGGTCTTGATGTTGAGTTCAGGAGTCTCGCAGCCTGGGGAATGAAGCTGCTCTGTTGTCTGATTGTATGGCAGCAGATAGTGCAGACACCTCACTTCGCTGGTGTCACTTTGCTCTGTCGTTGGGTACCAGTGATGTTCTGGACCCTTAACAGACCATGCTGGTTTGGATGTTTCCGGTCGGGATGCTTTCTATGGATCCTCTGTAAAAGTTGACCAGAAACTCGCTCCAGAAGTTAGTCTAACTAACTAACTGGTTGAGTCTGTGGCAACTTATGTGAGGACAGAAAATCTGCAGTTATACGTGGAAAAGTGTCTGTCATCCTGTCTGACTCTTCGTCAGCATCAGTCCCTGGCTAAAAACTTTTACTCACCACGTGTTTGTCTCCTTCCAGTATTGAGTTGTTATAGTTACTGTCTTGAAAAAACTCACCACCACTGTCAGCCCTCTCGACCGAGACTTCAGTGAACTTTCCCCCAGAAAACAGCATCCCTCCTGGTGAGTGATAAAGCCAAACAGCATCCACTGTTTACTGATTGCGATTATGTAATCATGTAACGCAGAGGGGAAACGTAAGATATCAACATCATAACGTGTACCGTCACGTGTCTTTTGGATCCACAGCGCCAGCGTGCTGTATGAATTGACACAATGGAGCGGCTTTAAGCCGAAGCTGCTCGGTTCACTGTGAACGAACAAAGGTGGAGAAATAGTGAGCCTCAGCCTTGGCGATAATACAAAGTCTCTGTGTTAATAGGGCTAGTGATGGGAACTCTCAGGAATTTCAAGGAACCTTACTTTTCACCTGCTTCATCTCAGCACCACTGACGTAGACAGACAAGTTACTGCACTCTGTGCAGTCTTGGTTGTATTATGTGAACAGGAGGGGAGTTTTGACATCTATCCCGAGTGTCAATAAATGAAATTGCTCCAAGTCACTGTTGATTATTATTGATAGCTACAAGGGTGTAACCATGGTCTTAGTCAAAATGAGAGCCCTCTGTCAGAGTTTTTTATTTGACTGTGACACTTCTATTTGAATGTTCGTAAATTTAGATCATAGTTCAGAGCTGCCAAATTTTCAATTTACTTTTCACTTTAATCAGATTTTCTTAAAGGTGCATTATGCAACTTTTCTAAGCAGCCTATAAACAGACAGCGCTCTTGATACAAGGAATAGCAGTTTGCTAGAGCTCAGGCCAGGCTCAGACTACATGAGTTTAGGACCAATTTAATCCTAATTCTGTGGTAAAATCTGGTCTCGGGCAGTGGTTGGTACTATTGTTTGGCCCAGATTATCTTGTAATGTGAGGGGTTTATCGACCAAGTCTTAAACCTAAAACCAAACATGAGCAGACCTGCCAACATGTACACATTTTTCCTACTTGGTACGCATTTTGACCCTTAAGTACGCTTGTACGCATTGCTGCTTTCCAGGTACGCATTTTGTTGAATCTCGCAGTTTACCGGTTTCAGTTTCTATGCAAGTTAACTGATTAACTGATCCCTCTTCAGCTGCTTGCTGTCACTGCCAATGCAAACAGCGTTGAAAAGGTAAAATTAAGACATTGAGTTTACCTGACGGTGTTGTTAACCACTCGTCAAAGTTACCGTTCATCGTGTTGCAAATAGTAGGCTAGCCGCCACGTTTTCCCGTAAATCCATTACTGCTACAGACAAAACTGCAGGTTTGCGTGCCTAATTGAATTTATGAACATTAAAAATGACCATGACATCATAACAGGGAGTCCAGCTGTGACAAGCTATTGTAGCTCAAGTTAATAATGCATAGCATAGGCCTATTGGCAAGGCCAATGTGATGGCAACTGACACAATGGGAATTTAATGCAATGACAACCTTTTGAAAGCCTATCTGACATTATCTGAACCATTTATTTATTAGCCTATAATCGTGTCTCTGCCAGGCTTAAATCTTGTGCTTTTGTAGTGGTTGCTTTAGGCCTATTTAAAGTTGGTGATTTGAGAGTAAATTATTATTTAGACTACTTCATTTCCCTTCAGTAATCAAAAGAAGGCTATGTGTTAACCTGGTCTGACTCACATCTTACTGACTCAGAAGTACTTAGGCCTATTTAGTAGCTCACCCCGCTTCCTATTAGTTAGACTAACAAAAATATATGGGCACAAAATATTGGACAGGACATATAAGATAACATTTGTGTAGTTTCATTACATAAACAGCCATTCATCCACTCCCTTTCTCTACACATGAATAATTTATTGTAATCTAGGAGATAGAGATGAGCCAATAATGTAGCTGAATATGAATTACATGTATCTAGTTTTCCTTTGAATGAAGTCTGTGTGAACCAACAGGTAGACAGCTAAAACAGTTAAATGTAAAGTATTTTCCAGGGGTTGTACTCACAACATTTCTTCAAGGTTGGCAGGTCTGCATGAGCTTCAAGATGTATTTGAAAGACGTATGTTTTCATTTGCACGTATAAAAAAAAGGAGTGTGTTTTATAGTTTTGGTGGGATGAGATCAAAAATAGCCAGTTGCCCATCTAGCAGTCGTACAGGTCAAGAATATAGGTCTAGGCGCCATTTGGCTCGGTTGTGCTGGGGCTCTGCGGTGGACCCGGGTTCGACTCCCGGCCTGGGTCCCTTCGCTGGGTGTCGTTCCCCCTCTCTCTCGCCCTGTTTCCTGTCACCCTCTTCAGCTGTGCTATCAGTGGAGCCATGGGGGGCAAAAAAATATTGAAAAAGAAGGAAGATAGGTCTAAAAACAGTTACATTTTGCTCTTTAAACTAGAGAACCAACCTAGGAATAGTAGAGGGAGGAAGATTTCTTGATCAAACTATTTTCTTTGTACCGATGTATTTTTCTTCCTGATTATGTAAATGGTACTTTCACAAATATTTACTGTTTACAGGGAACCCTATATCATCTCTGAGGTCAGATGCCAAGGTTTGGTTGTCTCTCTTGAGCTGCTGGAGCTTCTCATGAAGCTGCTGCACAGTGTTGTCTTGGCAGTCAGACAGCCTGGCCTGGGTCAGCTCTTTGAATTCAGCAAAGTCCAGCTCCACCAGGGCCATACTCTCTTTTAACTGGTTGGTGGAGCTGACGGGTGTGGGAGGGGCAGAGATGGACAAGGTGGTAGGGTTCTCTGTTGGGCTCTCATCATCTTCACTGTCAGAGGGGACATTGATCCTATTGGTGTCCACCACCGAGGACTCCAGGTTGGCTTTATTCCCCTGGACCATGATCTTTCCCTTGTGTAGTATGTGATGGTGAGCAAAGGGTCATCCTTGTCAAGGTGTTCATCTTTAGAGATCTTTAATCTGCCTCCTGAGCCGATGCCCTCACTGGATACATTTAGCAGGGTATCCAACCTCCCTGCTCTCTGTGCTGTTAGCTGCCTTATGACCACTTTCCATGGCGACCTCTTGTTTACTCCACAGGGCTGTTTACTTTTACTATTTACTAATTTTTTTCTCCTGTTTTGCTGATTAATGTTGTTAACTCTTCTTTAAAGTACTTTCTGGAGAATATTTAAAGGTTCTTTTGCAAAATGACCCACTTTTTAGGTCCAAGTTTGAGATATAGGAGATAGAAGCTCATTTTTGATGCAGCTCTCTCTCTCTCTCTCTCTCTCTCTCTCTCTCTTCCTGGGGAATGTAAACATAAAAGCATCATAGCCTATACCCATCAATGGAAAAAAATACATTTTTTGGAATCATATATGATATAAAATTGAAAGCATATTTTACCAGGCTCTCCACGGGTCCAGGAGCCCCGCCCAGGTGTCTGCTGCGCTTCCTAGGAACTAGGAACTAGGCACAAGAAATGACAAGGTAATGCCTATTTTGTTGTTTCTTTCAGGGGGGCTGGGGATATAATAAGCCTAAATAAATATGTATACTAATGTTATCATGTAAAATTCATAAACAAAGTACTTATAGAAAGCTAACTACTGTGTATCCTGCATAGCTGTTAGTGATATGCAGTTGCCATTTCTTTTGTGTCAACAAGTTATTGTCAACATGAGTTTATTCACATTATCATAATACTGAGGTTCTTCGATTCCTAAAAAGCAATGAAACACTGGTTTATTATTAGGCTATTTATTGGAGGGCAAGTGCAAACTAGAAATACAGGCTACACATCTAAAAATGTGACAAAACCAAGAATTACTACTATGAATGTTAGTAGGAGCAGCAATGTTTACAACAGCAAAGTCACAGTAAACTCAATATCTGGAAGATGATGAAGGTTTGTGGCAAGATAAACAGCCGACACAGCAGCTGTCAGATTATTAGATTATTCTTAACTCTCATTAACAAGCAGTTAGTTTAACAAAGACAAATGAGGCTTTTCTGAAATATGACTCATATTTAAGCACACTGAATAAGTGGAAGGCGACTTGTTAGCCCCCACAAGGAAGTTATGTTAATGGATTTAAGACTCACAAAGGTTGAAGTCTCTCCACTGTCACGTCCCATCTATATATGTGGCAGATCATGTGAGCGGAGCTGAGCGGCGAGAATTTCCACTCCCCGTTTACGTGGGTGTTCGCTCCTTCGCTCCATCGCTCAAACTTATGCCAGACGGCTCCGCTCAAAGACCGCTCTCCGCTCACCTAAAATTTAATTCAGCTGAAATCGTTCCACGCTCGCTCAAATTTAAAAGAGGGAGGAATTCCTGAATCCTGCTTGCTTTTCGAAATATTTTACAAACTCCATCTCTCAACGAATGATCTCTGATGTAGGCTAACCCTTGAAGGCACACGTGAGTCTGGACTTTTGCATGCCCTATACTCGTGGAGAGCGGTATCGGAACGGAACTGGAGCGAAACGGAACCATCGCTCTGGCATTTGGAGTAAAACCCGCTCTGCGCGCCGACTATATTTCGCACGCTCCGCTTCGCTCACATGCCCTGGACTATGTGGTGGAGTTCTCCATGATGCAGCGGCTTATCTCTGTCTATCTCTCTCTCCCTTCCTCTCTCTCTCTCTCTCTGTCGCTCACTCCCTCCCTTCCTCTCTCAAATTCAAATTCAAATGCAAAGGGGCTTTATTGGCCAAAGCATCTTTTCCAAACATTCGGACATTAAGAATAACTTAACATAAACGTATATACAACATCAAGATTGAATTTCATTCATTTACATTTACATTCATTATATTTAAGAAGATAACAAGATAACAAGATATTGACTAGAACAGAATTAGAAAAGACGCTCAACTTAAGGACATCACGTAGGCTATTGCGGTTTCTAGTGAAGGTGCGCTCGATTTGCTTAGCGAGCTGTCCAGGAATGATATTAATATTATTGATTTGTATTTCGTGCGTACATTATGCCTACTTCGTGGCCACGAATTAGTATTTCGTGCGCACGTTATACTTATTTCGTGGCCACGAATTAGTATTTTGTGGCCACAATTTAGTATTTTGTGGCCACGAAATAGTATTTCGTGCGCACGTTATAGCTATATTGTGGCCATAATTTAATTTAATTTTTTTTTTTTTTTTTTGACCATGTCATGTCTGGGGCTCTGTATCATTCAGATCCTTGAAATCGGAGATTATAGAGCTGAATTTGTTAAAATAAGTGTTTCTTGTGTCGTTGAATTTTTCACATTGTAGGAGAAAGTGCATCTCTGTCTCAACCTCACCTGCCGAACAGTGACCACATGTTCTGTTTTCTTTTCTCTCTCTCTCTCTCCCTCCATCCTCTCTCTCTCTCTCTCTCTCTCTCTCTCTCTCTCTGTGAGAGACAGAGTGGAGCCACAGCAGACCGAGAAGCGACTTTAGGCTCAACACACTCACAACAGCATATTACAAGAAAATGCGTATGTTAGAAAACCGAGGCGTTTTTGTACAACCGGGTTTTTTTTTTTACATCCCTATGTACAACACAAATGTAGTTATTCATTAAGAAAACACACAAAAAGGGCACTTTTTAATACGAGGCAAAAAGGGTAGGGGCTCAAGCACCCCCTGGGCCCCATGTGTGCACGTGCCTGTTTGAGATAGCATGACTGAATAAACTGAATACATAAACAACCTTAAAGGACAACTCAATTTCACACTGTTTGACTTTGTTTATATGTGGCACCTTTCTAGCTTCAAACAATGTTCTGGGGATGTTATTTTGCCTGTTTATTCAGTTTTGGGGCAATAAAATCTTCTCTAAAACTACACAATGTCACTTTAATAACAACAACTACAAGCTGTGTATGTTTGGCGCAACCAAGTGTACAGTTGATTGGGGGTCACAGCCTTATGTTTTCGTCAACAAACAAGAGTAAGCTGAAAATTATTAGGATATAAGAAAAGGCAAATCCGTGGACAGGGTTCATTAAAGGAGGGCATATTTCAAATAATTTAACAGGGAATAGATTGGCATGTTCTCATTATTGGGGAATAGATAACACCCACCAAGAATGTGTGGTTATGCCCTAGAATAAGCTAGTATATAGCAGCCAGTAGACTGGACTGCTCCTTTCCTCTCCTCTCCTCTCAGCTGTTAGGGACAGGAAGGGCTGTGGAAAAGGCGGTGTGGTAAAATCCATATGATTGGGACAAACCTGGGAGAATCAGGCCAACAAATAAAAACAACAGGAGAGTGTGGGAGAAGAAAAGGGTGGGATCAGAGAAACAAAAGAGTGGCTGGAAAAGGGGTGAGTTTTGGGAGAAAAGCACATGAACTGAAGAAAGCTGAAGGACCACATCTTCCTGAATCATCAGAGTGGGTTTGGACAACTTTTCTGAACTACCTTTTTGCTCAGGATTAATGTGAATGACGGCTCCGGATGTTGTCAATCATTGCTCCTTGTGAATCTCACTATTTCCTTTTGTCCAGAGACTGCCACCATTCCACAACCCCTTACCCTTTCATCAGTCTGGGAAAGCTTCTCCCAGTCTGGACTCTCCCTTCCCCCTCCTGGACTGAAAACACACACACACACACACACACACACACACACACACACACACACACACACACACACACACACACACACACACACACACCATACATTTCTGATGTATCTAGATGAGTATTTGTATTGCTTTGGTATCTGTCTTCTACTTTTAAAAAAACTGTTCCCTTATTTAAATAACAGGATTTTCAATCCTCCGACATCACGTGAACGCAGCACCAGACCAAAGCAGCCGCTCGCCGAGCGTTGTTGCCAATGACAGTCGCTTGCTAGCTAAAGTCATGGCGCTGCTCAAGCAAAGTTGTTGCGTCGCTGGCCGTTTCTCCACAAACCATCTATGGCTGAGTCCCAGATGCATTCCACATGTGAGTATTTACTTCACTGCTCGGACATTATCGCACTGACCCTCACCCACGGTATGACTAACTTTAATCTGGTCGTTGACGGCGGTAGTTAGCCTGGTCAAAGGCCTGGAAGTCACGTTACGTATGTTTTGAAACTCAGCTTCAGGGACAGTTTGGCTGTTTTATAATTCACAAATAAGTGTTATTACACACAAACTTGTCAACATCATGGAAGTGTGTGATTGCACAAAGAGACTGTGTGAAGCAGTGACACTTAAACTAACCACCAGTCCTTCTTTGACAGAGTTACACCAGCAGTCTGACCACTGTGGCAAAGTCCTCCTCAGACCGGGCTGACAGAAAGAAGGAGCTTCTGAACGATGGCGGGCCTGATCTACAAGACTTTATTTCAGGGGATCTGTCAGAGAAAAGCAAGTGGGCAGAGTACAAAGGCAACCTGAGGACAGAGAAGGGAGAGAGGTAAGACAGAAGACATATTGCAGCTGCGTTGAACAGGAGTGAGTGGGCACTTTGAGACTGACTGCTGGTTTATCTGTCAGCAAATAGTTTATCAAAAGGGTTCAAAGACCAGGTCAGAGAGAATGGTGTCTACATGAGAGTGTTCAGCAGAATCAGTAAAGTAACAGTAAAACTGTAAAGTCTATCTGTCCCTTGCTACCATACTTTCAACATCAGTAGGGTGGCATGCTATACAGATCATCGTCTTACTCTGATGCTGATGCTGTGCGTGATGGCTCTTCTGCTCATTTTCCAGCTGGCATATGTTGACTAAAATTGTAGAGGTGGCATGCTATAGATAGATAGATAGATAGATAGATAGATAGATCATCGTCGTACTCCAATACGGGTTGTGTGAAATTGCTTCTTCGCTCATTGTCCCCTGTTGGATAATGTCTTATTTATTTAAAGTGTTATCTCAGACCAGCTGGCCCACCCCTGCTTGAACGCTTTTGGAACCCTTGCTTTTTAACAATACCTACTGTTGCATTGATGCACTTGAATCTAAAACTTTTTTAAAAAACTAAATAAAGATACTGACAAGTACCAGAAAGTGGTTGTGTTGTCATTGGTTTGACTACAAAAGCTTGTCAGTTTAAGACATTTGTATAAGTAAACACAAACAGTGCTAGGAGCAGGTTGTATATAGGACTGAAGAAACAACAATGAAGGGTGTATATTTAAACTACATATTGATGTATGTGTGTATGTAGACACAAAACACTTTTGTTTAAATAATTATAATCAAATCAAATTGTGGAAGTATGTATAACATCAAATCGGTGGGATGTATCAGGGTGATGCAAACTGATGTAAATTATGTAGTTGTGGTTGCACTTCACACAGAATCGATGACATCTGTGGGGAAAGTGATGTCTAGTTTTGGTTCCATGAGATCTCCTGTTTTCACGAGATAGTCATTGACTTGCTGACTCAGCAAATTTCAATGGTGGCATGGTTTCATACAAATCCCAACGACACTATCTTCTGTTCTCTCACAACATCTCCATTGATTCTCCTGTGGTGTCTGGGTCTGTTGTGTGTTGAGCCTGGACAAACCAGTCTGACCTGTTTTAGTTTCCTAGCCACAAAACTGAGATTGTTTGGTGATGATGATTTCTCATTTGTTTATGGGAAGATGGCTCGCCCTGTAATATCTCCAGTTATATAAGTCTGTTGTGTGCAGTGCTGCAGATCATTCAGCAGGAGAGCTGTGTGGCATTTTTCAAGTGACATTCTCATCTGGTTGTTTTAGCTGGTTTCTCATTTAAATCTTCTCATAAGATAGTGAATAACAATGTGTAGTGTATAAACCGTGATGGAAGGTTTTCACATGGAGACCACTCTTGACCACTCTCTCATTTAATGAATGGCTCCGCTGCTGTTTTTTGTGACAGGCTGCGGCTTCCTCCCTGGCTGAAGACAGAAATCCCCATCGGGAAAAACTACAACAAGCTGAAGAACACACTGAGAGACCTCAACCTGCACACGGTGCGTTGTACAGACGGGTGACACAAGCAAAATGAATTACCTGCATATGTGAACTGAGAAACATAATGAAGGCAGAATCTTGTAACAAGTTTGGGTCAATACCAGACTTGATATTTTTCATACATCAACATATTTTTAACATTGGCTTTATATCAGGATCTATCTGTATATAAAATGTCTGACGAAAAGTCCTGTCATCTAGTGTCCCTTCTTGTACATTTAAGACTGTGAGTCTGTCTGTTCTCAGGTGTGTGAGGAGGCCAGGTGTCCCAACATCGGGGAGTGCTGGGGAGGAGGAGAGTATTCTACAGCCACAGCGACCATCATGGTAAGTCTTCCAGGCTTACTGGGACTTTGTGGAGCAAATGTTTGATAAAAAAAACAAAAAACACTTTGATATCATCTCTGTACATGAAGTATGTGCATCTGTGTGAGAAAGCTGATATTTTCCCAGAAAGTCAAACTCAGTCATGTTTTTGTACTGTTTTAATACATGTATTTAGTATGACTACACCTGTTGCCTGTGTACGAGAACGTCTTATGATACGACTAAGGGTTTCTCCTCTCTCTGTATGTAGCTGATGGGGGACACGTGTACCCGTGGGTGCAGGTTCTGCTCTGTTAAGACGGCTCGTCGGCCTCCACCTCTCGACCCAGACGAGCCTTACAACACAGCCAAGGCCATCGCTGCCTGGGGGCTGGACTACGTGGTTCTCACCTCAGTCGACAGAGACGGTAATGGCTTCATCACTCAGTGTGTCGATCTCATTCTTCTGAAATTTTTAATTTCCACATGGAAATGAGGAAACTCTTTTATAGACGGGAGATAAACGGATGCAAAGTCATTCTGTATTCTAGATTTTACTTGGGTATTACAAGGTATTAATAAACTTACAATCATATTTTCCAAAATGAGTTTTTTACAGAATACATTTCCTCTAAATAGATTGAACAGTTTACAAAATATTTAAATGTCCCCACCTCTAAAATAGTGTTTTTTTCCTAACGCCACTTTTCCCTTTTTGTTCTGCAGATATTGCTGATGGAGGGGCAGAGCACTTTGCTAAAACAGTCTCCACCCTGAAGGAAAAGTAATCTACCATCCCTTTTGGATTTATCAGATGATTGTATCTTAATATTGGTGCAGAATTAATAAATCTGCACATCTGTCGTCCTCATCAAAGGGAGCCTCGGATCCTGGTGGAATGTCTGACCCCTGATTTTCGTGGCGACCTGGCAGCGGTAGAGAAGATCGCCCTGTCGGGGTTAGATGTGTACGCCCACAATGTGGAAACAGTTCGAGAGCTGCAAAGGTAATGTTGTGATTCCTTATATGCTGGCTGTAATTAATGGGGTTTTGATAATATGATGAATGGTGGTTAAAGTGAGAAGCTGAGCATCTGATCTCTGTTTCAACATGAAGAAAATCCTGAATGCTTTGAATTCATCAGCTTTTCAGTCTGATTCATTTTGAATTATCTATCAGCCTGGTATACCTGGTATAAAATCTAGTTTGTATTTTTCAAAATAATTGCTATACTTGAATAAAATTGTGTTGCTGCTCACAGCTCTGCCACAAGAGGGCAGTCAGTTGTTGGCAGGAGGACTGTAATACACACATCTACCAGCAGGTGGAACAAAAGAGCCACTTTACTGCTGTTAGAGTAAGAACTGTATGGACTACATATAAGTGGACACACAGGGAGGGCACACTGTAGGAGTGTTGCTTGTTCATGATAGTCTGGACACATTTTCAGTATAGGGGTATATAATTCACCTTTTTTCTAAATTACTTTTTTGTCCATCTGTTTCCAGACACGTCCGTGACCCCAGGGCTAACTTTGACCAGTCTCTGAGTGTCCTGAGGCACGCCAAAAGGGTCAAATCCACCGTGCTCACCAAGACGTCCATCATGCTCGGACTGGGCGAGACTGACCAACAGATACAAGACACCCTGACTGGTGCGTAAACTCGCCTGTCACACACACTGACATACTTCCAGAAATGTTTTGCGATGTAAAGTACAGCCATTTTCCTGACCAAGCTGTTGTCTGCAGAGCTGCGAGAGGCCAAAGTGGACTGTCTAACACTGGGTCAGTACATGCAGCCCACCAAACGCCACCTGAAGGTAAGAACCAAGGCACCTGATGTAGTGGTTCCACAGTTATTAAAGCAACAGTGCTGCAGATTTGATGCCTTAGTGCACACTGTGATAATGTGTGTTTGGCTTTTAGGTGAAGGAATACGTCACTCCAGAGAAGTTTGCGCACTGGGAGAAAGTTGGGAATGATATGGGCTTTGTTTACACAGCCAGTGGTCCACTGGTGCGATCCTCTTACAAAGCAGGTGAGAAACACACTTCAGCGTACTTTTTTTAATTATGACTTCATTCTACAATTACAGTATGTTGTAGATGGTGAGCTGAAATCCTAAGAAGTGACTCACAGTTGTCCAAAGGCTGCAACTGTCTACACACCCAGTTCAAAGTTGCGCTATGAACTGGGTACTATAAGTCCTTTTATGCATTTTTTAACCTGACCTGACGATAATCGGTCACATCAGGACAACCAATGAATGTTAAGTCGCACATGCGCCCAAAACTCTCACCATTTATTAATATACATTATTAAGCAAAATAAAACAGTAATACACTGATACACTCTTTCATTAAGCTCATATGGTTGAGAGAGAATTTTTTTTTTTCCCAATCTATGCCTTCTCTCTTCACAGGCGAGTTCTTCCTAAAGAATCTACTGGAGAAGAGAAAAGCAGAAGTCACTGTGGCTGAGTGAACGGCGCCGAACCAGCAGCTTCTGCCCTTTAACATAACAACGCACATTTACAGTCACAGCTTTACTCCTGTAGCCAAATCAGAAGAAACGCATATAACATATACGAGCAGTAACAGCAGTTGAGCAGTCAGTATGTCAGTACAAAGACCATTCCAAGACCACTCGTCCTCTACCTTTCACCTGTGACAGCCCAGAGCTCTACATTTTGAGGAGGAGAGGGGATCAAAGAGAGCAGGCAGCAGGTAGAGGCACGCAAATATGTAGATGACCTCTGTCCATGTTCTCCTGCCAGCAGAAAGTGCAACCTGCTGTTGGCAGTAGGTGTAAAGTGCAATCTGTTCACCTTGGGGGCGGGAGGGAGGTCCTAAATCATATGGACTCCCTCCCTTCAGAGGCCCTGGACTTTAGGTAAAGAGCTGCTGACCTTTAACCAGGCACTCAGTTTATGAGCTCTTTGATGTCTGCTGCTTCAGGACTGATGAATCAGTGGAGCAAGAGCAGTTTTTTTTTTTCTTGGTCTGAGGATTCTTGCAGCAGCTTCAAGGTGAAATTATGTATGATTTAAAAACAAATTATGGTTGTTGAAGACTTGTTACACAGTTTGAAACTTCTATTACATTAAGAAAAAAAGGATTTGAGCCTAAACTGGCTTTTCAAATATCAAAAGAGATGTTTTATAATGTCTCTGTGCCAATTTGGGTTCAAACTATACTTTTTCTAACATAATCAAAATATTTCCCACCTGTTCGTTTGTCTTACACACTGGTTGTTTAGGTAAATTAAATCTTTAAAAATTTACATTTGTATTTAAAGAATTAAAACTCATCAGTCCACATCTTCTGGTTTTCATTTTTGTGTCACTTTTATTATTTTTCTACATTGATTTGAATAAATCAACAGGCACAATTTAAAGGACACACATCACATTTTATTGCATGGTCGCTTTCAGTAAACAATCATTGATGCAGAGGACAAATACTGATTAACATACAGTAAGATGATTTATAAAAATATCTGCAAAAATAGTATAAAATTTTGCGCTTTTGCAACGATACAAGATTACATGTATATATGTACTGTAAGAAAGCAGATTTAGTTAATAGTGTTTAAATTGCTGACACACTGATACACGCATCTGAAATGTTAGGTTGATAGATGCTTCCTGACAGTAAAATGTATAAAATAAACTGTTTCTGTGTCTGGATGGTTTATCACTAAACTTCCTCCAGGGAGTCGAACTCATTCATTAAGCACATTCACTCAACGTCTTCCTCTCGTTCAACCTACTGCAGGGGAGCAATTAGTTGATGATGAGGTGAGCACAGCAGCAGAGGGGGTTGGACCTGAATGAAATGTTTCACCAGCAATTAAAAAGAAAAAAAAGGCTGAGAGAGGAATGTGTTGCGTGTGTGCGCGTGAGAAGAGTTTTAGGCTTTGGCTTTCTTCGGGGGAGGTTCTGTGGCAGTGATGCGAGGACACACAGCTGCCGGGGTGTAAGGGATCCGTGTCGCAGCCACTTTCTTACCGATGGTCTCGATCTGTGGACACAAAAAGCAGCAAAATAATAGAATCTGATCAGCAGTTGTTCCCCAAATATCTGCCTCAGTTCCAAACCAAAGATATTATTTTAATTCTATATGAGATGTGCAGCTTTTTTTTTTGTTAAGTAATTTAGTCTAAAGCTGGTATTTCTTCACAGTTGCAGATAAAGATTAGAATATACTAATATTATTAGTATTTGTAGAAATAGTTTCCCATGGTAGTGGAGTAGGATAGTTACCCACTTGTGAGCCAAACGTTTTTATTAACTTCAGACCATTTTCACATTTATTAAAAAACTATAAATGCCGTCCAAAATTAACATGTTTTGATCCAACAAGATATTCAGTTTCAGTCCGTACTTGTTTGTGTTTAACTTTTAAAGCAACATTTTCATTGCTGTCAAAAAACAATTTGAGTCAAAGCTTCTAGAGAAAGACAGTTGATTGTTGATGTCAGTATATGACAACCAGGGAATTTGAAGAATCACTTTATTCAAATTGAGGATACATTTTTTTTTCTTTTTTAATATGACAACAGAAATTCAAAGCTGCATTTGAAAACCTCAGTCGAATTTTCGAACGTGAAAAAATGACATTGGGTACAGCGCTGGTATGGTCTGCCTCCTGTCTGCTCACCTGGAAGCCGATGTCCTGCAGGGGAGCGTGGAGGTGGTCCAGCACTCTGCGGCCATCAAATATAAAGGCCGGCTTCAGCATCTTCTTGTAAATCTTCTCATAGTCCAGTTCCTGTGGTCAGATTAGAGGGGTATGATGACTTAAAGTTTTTTAAAAACAAACTACTGATGAAGATGATGAGAAGGAGTGATCCAGACCTTAAACATGTCCCACTCAGTGCAGATGACCAGCGCATGTGCACTCTGACAGGCTTCATAAGGGTCTGAGGTCACAGTCACCAGCTCTGATACTAAGAGAAAGAAAAGTGTGTTAGTAAAGAGTTAGAAGTGATCACCACAGCTTAGCATTGAAAACCAACTTTCAGCTGAGTGTCTGATCTATGAAAGACAGTTATAAATAATTTGAAAAAACTGGGAAATACTTGGGTTATCCTAATTCAAATTTGTTTCACAATGTCAACGTAAAGTGTCGCACAAATGGATCGCTGAATGATGAGCAAAAAACAATCTTTTATCAAAGGCTGCAACTAAATTATTTTAATTAGTGATTAAGCTGCCAGTTATACTCCCAATCACTTGGTTTATAAATCTTCAGAAGACAGTTTAAAAGCCAGCATCAAAGGATCACTGAAGGCTAACAAAACCAGCAAATATTCATAATTTAAGGAGCTGGAACCTGTGATTTTTTTTTAAAATGGCAAATAGTCCTTTAGAATGACTTAAATACTGATTGACAAAATAGCTGATTTTATTGTGGGTTGCACAGGAAGCACTGGATTTAAAAAAAGGTCCAGTGTGTATGATCCTAGTTTCAGGTCATTATACACAATGAAAACATACTGATGTAAATTATATTATATCATATTATATTATATTATACACACACACCTCTTTCTGGGTTGTCCTCGGAGATGTTGGGCTGGGAAAGGTCATGAATGATTTGCTCCTTGAGAACTTTAGGGTCATAGATGAACAGCTTGGCACCCTCGTCCATCAGATATTTAGAGATGTAGATACTGGACGACTCCCTGGAGTTGCAACACAAACACACAATCTAATGTCAACTCTGATCAGGGCCATAGTTCACCCCAGGATGTTGTGATCACAGTGACGCTGCAGATTTTCTATGCACAAAGATTAAACACTATGGAAGCTCTTGAGGCTTCTCACACACGCAATGCCAGGTTACTGATTCACATAAAAGCAGTTGGAAAGAAAGAACTGGGAGGTGACATGATTCTACAAGGGTGTGAGAAAAATGAACAACATGAAATGAGACCAACCTTGTGTCGCCTGTGTCTTTTTTGAAAGAGAAGCCCAGCAGAGCGATCTTTTTACCGGTGACAGTGTTGAAGAGGCAGTCGATTATCCTGCAGGCAAACCGCCGCCTTTGGTACTCGTTCATGTCAATCACCTGAGGAAATGACAAACAGAGAGCAAATATGAGGTGAATACAGCACGCAGAGACAGTCAGGGGGGGGAAAAAGGTGCTGCGAGGTGTCTCACCTGCTGCCAGTAGGAGGCCACTTCAGGCAGGTTGAGGGCCTCACAGAGATACACCAAATTCAGCACATCCTTCTGGAAGCAGCTTCCACCAAAACCTGGACAGTGAGTCAGAGAAGAAGAAGACTTATTAACTGGTTAAAAATGTACACAGATGCTCACCTGAAACATCCTCTGGGTTTGTGTCTTACCTACGCTGGCCTTGAGGAACTTGCTCCCTATTCTCTGATCCATACCAATTGCCTTGGCTACCTCCTCCACATCGGCTCCTGTGGCTTCGCACAGAGCGCTGATACTGTTGATGCTGCTGATTCGCTGTGCCAGGAAAGCATTGGCTGCCTACACAAACACACATGCACCATAGTTACCAATTTAGATTGTGCTTATGACTTCTGCAAAAATTGTAAAGGCCATTTAAAGAAACACAAAGAAAACAATAAGGCGAGTGATCCAATAATCAAGAGAAAATCAATCAGCAACTATTCTGATAACCGATCGTTGTAGTCGTGTGAGACAAGACACTTGAGAAAGTGAATAAAGCCATTCAGCAGCATTAAACAACTTAAACGAATAATCTACAGACTTGTATAGACAACCGAGAAAGACGGCCAAGGTCTCACATCATCTTAAGATTTGCTCACAAGTGGTCAATAAAAAAAGCGATTAACAGATATAAATTGCAATAAATTTGTAACAGAAAGCCCCTTTAATTCGGCCAATTAACTGAAAATCAAAAATTGAAAAAAAATAATAATAGCAGCTAAACTAACCAGTTTAGACAGCTCTGAAGACCACGTGTTGGTGGTGATGATCCGTGCTTGGGGCACCCAGTGCTCATACACGGCACAAAGCGCTCTGATCGCTCTTTGCCCTTCGGCTGTTTCGTCCCCACCAATGAGGACGCGGTCTGGCTCCTTCAGGTCTCGCACAGCTGTTCCCTCCGCAAGGAACTCTGGGTTTGAGAGCACCTACAGATGCAGTACCGATTTAGAAACTTGCAGAACCTGAACATGCTTCTCGATTATTATACTTCTGCAATGCTACACACCTGCAGGTTGAGGCTGGGCTTGGTGTTGGCATCGAATATCCGTCTAATGCTCTCAGCAGCTCGGACTGGGACCGTGCTCTTCTCTGTGACAATCTTGTAGCCGTCAGACACCTCGACAATCCGTCGAGCACACGCCTCGATGAACTTGAGGTCAGCTGCGCGACCTTTCCCCATCCCATAGGTCTTAGTTGGGGTGTTCACCTGTCGAGGAAGTACAATCCTCATAATGAATTCATTTATGGGCCGTAAATGTATTTAAACAGCAGAATGTGTGTGTGGGGATAACTGATTAACTCACAGAGATAAAGACGAGGTCTGCGTCCCTGATGGCTGAGTCAATGTCTGTGGAGAAAAATAAATTTCTGCCTCGGCATGATTCAACCACCTCTTTCAGACCCGGCTGGAGGGAAAGGAAATGGGAAAATGAGACAGGGAGGGTTTGTCAGTGAATGTGTAGGACAAACGTAGCACAAACAGTTACGAATGTAATGCAACTTCTCAATGACTGGTCCGTAACTGCCCTTTACGCTAGTCATGATGATGTAATACCTTGTGGTTGACGCAGAGAAGCTGCAAGTCTGGAACTAATTTAAGTTTCATTCAGCCCATGGTGGCGTAATATTGCACAAAAACAATGACTGGGAGGATGGTTGCTTGGCTACATCTACTGTTTCAGCACTGTTATTTAGTTACACTAATGAAGCCGACCACTCCTTCATGATATCCAACACCAAAGTCAGATAAGAATGTAGGGGAAAAACACACAGCATACCAGTGCTCTTGTTAATATAAAATCATATCATTTTCTTTGACTAATTAAACAGATGTGATACCTCATAAATGGGCAGAGTGTCCGAGTTCCAGGCTTTGATGCGGGACTCATTGACATCCACGACGGTCACTGTGATCTCAGGACACATGTGAGCGATCACGCTACACGTCGGGCCTCCTACATACCCAGCACCAATGCAACAGATTCTCTTTATCTGAAACATCTGCAAATATGTAGAAGGGAAAGAGCACAGAAAAAAATGCATGCAGAGGATAAATAAACTGGATGAAGAAGTGTGACCAAGATACATACTGAGTGGGACATTTATAAAGTAGTAATCAATTTGTCAGTGCTTTATGGTGGACACATTATGCAAGAGCAGTTCTGCATTAACCGTTCTTGATACTCATCAGCTGGCAAATACACCACTAGGCCTACTATTTAATCTGAAATGATAACGACTGGTATCACAGCCTGACCAGTCTATAGGTCAAAACTACACTATAAAGGTCTAAACTTGGACCGTAAAACTTCCATGTGTATATTTACTCCATCAGTAAAAAGTTAGTTGGGCTTCTTTTGATATATTAAGTAGGTTCCCAGTTTGAATATTTCTGCTCACTGAATGGTCAATTAATAAATTCATAGATCAACAGAAAATGTGAATCTATATTGATACAGATGCTCAATTATGAGGATTTCCTGCTTTTCCTGAGTCAGTTTACTTAAAAGCTTTTGGGTTTTTACTGTGCAAACAACTGACGGACTAATTGTTAATGTAAACAGTCAGTCATTGCAGCCTATACTACACATTTACATTTAGGGAAATTAGCAGACTCTTTTGTCCAAAGTGACTTACACGAAGTACATTTGTCACAAGAAAGAAACAGCGTATCACCGCCGACAGAGCAAAGACGAATAAATAGAAACACTTTTCAAGCCCTCATCTGAGCATAGCAGCTGCTTTTTATCAAGGATTCCTGTAGTGATGCGTTAACAGAGCCTTTCCATTCATCTGTCCATGTCTCACTATGCTAAGTGCCTCAACTTTTAAAGTATAACCTCCAAAGACTGGCAAAGCTCTGTCAGTAATACTTTAGCTTGTTTTCTTCCCCCTGAATCATTTCATTCATCCTGGTCAGTCTTAACATGTAGAGGTTCGTCAGTGCTACAGTACCAGTCGCACCGTTACAGCCTGGCAGAAAATAAAGAGTCTTTCATTACATCTCAGCCACGTCTGGCAGAGATGTAAAAATGACCTCCCACCCCACAAACCTTTCAGCTAATTAACCGTTAGCTGCACTACAAGTCAAATGTCAGCTCGTAAAGGAAAATTACTCATTAACGGAACCGTAATTACGCTAGTTTTCCCTCTTCTCCGTTAAAGCCGGCGGTGAGCGAACTCGACACAAGAAGCAAATGAATGGACGTCTGTGTTGAAGCAGCTAGCTGGCTAGCAACCGTTAGGCTAACGTTACATTACCTCTGCCAACTCGACAGTCAAAGAACTTCAGGAATGCGCAGATTTGTGTTAGCTCCTCTCTTAAATGTCTCCTGTCGGAGGCAGCCGTCGGTTCCGGAAGGACTGTCAAGTTATAATCAGTTATAAATATCTCAAACTAAAACTTGAACCACTCCTCAGCGAACAAGCTCCGACCATCAGGGCTTCTCCAGCAACTTTTCCAGCACCACCTTTACCTTAATTGATGCTCTTCTGCCGAGGAGTCTGTCCCAACACCTCCTTCGTGACACCGAGGAGCGGAAGAGACACTTCCGGTGTGGTATTTTCAGAGTAAGAGCGCCAGAATATTCTTGTGCGGCCTTAATTAAAGCAACACTATGTAACTTTCCAATGTGATTATGGAGAAAGATAGTTATTGGAAAGTCTCATTTCCAGGTCGTCAAATACTGACGCTTTGGGTTGGCGTTTGACTCTAGCCATTGACTCAGAGCTTTAGATGATTTCGAAATGAGACTCGACCTGTGATGAATTGGCAACATCCATAAAAACAGGTGTGTCTGATACAACCAGTATCAGAAGACATAATTTTGGCCTTAACACAAAGTCAAATCTCACCTCTGATCCATCCCATTTGCTTTGCATAGAGATATGTTTGGGCAAATATTTTCAATAGCTTCCAGGTTATTTGACCCATTGACTCAAGATCAGTGCCACATTTCTTCCTATACTGGTTGAATGAGACACACCTTTTGCTGGAATTTCTATTTTTGATGAATATTTTAAAATCAATAAAGTAAAAACTTTAGTACAACACTGAAAATATCTTGTCACTAGTAAAAGTCCCGCATTCAACTTGAGTAAAAGATTTAAGTGTAATCAGGAAATGCTCTCATGGCCCGAAGTGACACATTCACAACGCTGTTCTGTCCAACTAATAGTGCAACATTCCAAAGTATTCAGAATAAATTCAAATGATTAATATAAAGAAAAAGTCTGTGTGTAAATGTATCACAGATACACAAATCAAATCAAATCAAATCAATTTTATTTATATAGCCCAAAATCACAATCACATTGCCTCAGTGGGCTTTACAATCTGTACAGTGAACAACATCCTCTGTCCTTAGACCCTCGATTCGAGTGAGGAAAAACTTCACATGTTGATGGAAAAAAAACCTTTTAACAGGGTAAAAAAAACAATGGAAGAAACCTCAGGAAGAGCCACAGAGGAGGGATCCCTCTTCCAGGACGGACAGACATGCAATAGATGTTGCGTGTACAGAAAAGAGCAACAATTCACAGTTTACAAGGTACATCAACAAAAGATCTGATACAAGTTATGCAACGTTAGTGGAACCAGGAGACGACCGAGCAGGACGAGGCATCACCAAGTGGAGCCCGAGCCAGACGACCTCCTGTCCACCATGTTGACCTGGAAGAGGGCAGTCCACACAAGATAATTAGTAATAGACAGAGAGAGTCATCAAGATTTACAGAAATAAAGATATGAGGAGATAGTGAAGCAGAGGAGAGCAATGATCCAGCAGAGCCCGGGGTGTGACGATCCAGATCAGTCAGTATTTCAAGGCAGCAGGAGCCCGGAAATGGTAGATGGTCCCAGGGGGCTGTGGTCCATCAGACGGGAGCCTGAAAGAAAGAGGGGAGGAGGAGAAAGAGAAGGAGGAGAGAGAAGAGGAGGGGGAGGAGAAAGCTATAGAGAGTGACACAGCTTGCAGCTTGTGGGAACAGAAAACAAAAACAAATGTTAGAGAAATGCAGTATTTATCAGAAAAAACAGATTGTTTCTCGTCGGCAGCACAGTGTAACTTTAGTACTATAGGAACTCATTGAGACTGACACCGACCCACTGAAGAAGCTTACAGTTGTTATCAGGGCTAAGTAAAGGCTAAATCAAAGAAGTGAGTTTTGAGTTTAGATTTAAAGGCGTCAACAGAGACAGATTGTCTGATGTCAGCTGGGAGGTTATTCCAGAGGAAAGGAGCCCAATAGGAAAAAGCCCTGCAGCCAGCTGACTTCTTTTTGATCCCGGGAACCATCAGGAGCCCTGAATTTTGAGAGCGTAATGCCCGAGTTGGAATATATGGTTTTAATGAGATCTGACATGTACAATGGGGCAAGGCCGTGTACAGTTTTGTATGTCATCAGCAGCACCTTAAAGTCTGATCTTAGATGCACTGGGAGCCAGTGCAGAGATGCTAAGATTGGTGTAATATGATCAAATTTTCTTGCACGTGTTAAGACTCTGGCTGCAGCATTCTGAACCATTTGAAGACTTTTGGTGCTCTCGCGTGGAAGACCTGAAAATAAGGCATTGCAGTAATCAAGCCTAGACGAAACAAAGGCATGAATCAGGATCTCTGCGTCCGCGGTGGATAGGAAGGACCTAATTTTAGCTATATTGCGCAGGTGGTAGAAGGCGATCTTGGTAATTTCTATGATGTGCTGATCAAAGGAGAGTGTAGAATCAAAAGTAACACCTAGATTCTTGACGGTTGAGCTTTGAGAAATAACACAGTTGTCGAGAGTTACAGTCACCTGGTCAACATGGTGTCTCTGTCTGGCGGGGGCGATGACCAGCATCTCAGTTTTTTCCGAATTTAGGAGCAGGAAGTTTTCTGACATCCACTTCTTCACTGCATATAGGCAGGTCTCTAGCTTCGTGATTTGCGATTTGTCATCAGCTTTTAAGGGCACATACAGCTGAGTGTCGTCCGCATAGCAGTGGAAATGTATTCCATAGCTCAGAATAATTTGGCCGAGAGGTGAAATATATAAAGAGAAGAGCAAAGGGCCCAAAACAGAGCCCTGGGGAACTCCATACTTCACAGCAGTAAAAATTTATGACGTACCATTGTAGGAAACACATTGTGTTCTTTCGGACAGGTATGATTTTAGCCAGGCTAGAGCCAGGCCAGAGATGCCAAATTGACTTTCAAGTCTGTCTGACAGTATGCCATGATCTATAGTATCAAATGCAGTGCTGAGATCCAGTAACATGAGCACTGAGGTCGAGTTAGAGTCTAAGGTAAGTAGAATGTCATTTACCACTTTAGTAAGGGCGGTTTCAGTGGAGTGACAGGCTCTGAACGCTGACTGAAAAGGTTCCAGGAGATTATTATTGAGTAGGTAGCCTGAAAGTTGTTCGGACACGACTCTTTCTAAGACTTTCGAGAAGAAGGGAAGGTTGGATACTGGTCGATAGTTGTTTAGTGATCCTGGGTCGAGGTGTGGTTTCTTAAGTAGAGGCTTAACCACAGCAGACTTAAAACTAGAAGGGACAACACCAGTCATGAGAGATGAGTTAACAATATTTAACATTGTAGGTCCCAGTGCTGGCCATAGTTCTTTAAACAGTTTTGCCGGAAAGGGGTCCAGGACGCAGGTAGTTGGTTTAGAGGATGAGACAATTTTAGACAGTATCTGAAGGGAGTTATTTTCTAAAGTGTTTAGAGCTGAGACTAACTCAGAATCGGCAGCAGGACATTTTTTGACAAGGTTTGACGAGGAAGCCAGAGATGATGAGTTAATTTTAATTCTGATCTCATCAATTTTATTGCAAAAGAAATCTAAGAAATAATTTGCATTAAAGGGTGCACAGCTCACCGACTGTGGTTTTTGAGTAAGTTTAGCCACAGTGTTAAAGAGAAATCTAGGATTGTGTTTATTATTGTTTATTAGGCTGGAGAAATATGCAGTTCTAGCAGTATTTAGAGCACGCTTATAGTTTAGTACACTATCATGCCAGGCAAGATGAAAAACCTCCAGTTTGGATTTACGCCATGCTCGTTCCATTTTCCTGCAGGCCTGCTTGAGATCTCGGGTTTCGTCAGTAAACCATGGAGTAGATTTCTTTGGTCATCTTGTCTTGGTAGAGACCGGTGCCACAGAATCGAGGAGCGAAACAAGTATGGAACTCCAGGCACTTTATCACTGAGCGTCGCTGTGGTTGCCGGGCTGATATGACGAGAAGTAACAACATTTGTGTCATGGACATAGGGACAGGCTAATATCTTCAAATGTAATGAGAAAGTGGTCCGACACAGCAGAGGCGACAGAAGCGACGTTCAGGGCTGACACATCTATTCCATGGGAAATTATCAAATCCAGAGTGTTTCCGCTGGAGTGAGTGGGTTCATGGACAAGCTGAATAAAGTTGGAAATATCAAGAAGTCTCAAAAAAGCTTTCCCTAGAGGGTCAGAGGGCTTATTTAAGTGAATATTGAAATCCCCAATGATTAGGATTTTATTCTTCTAGGAACTGGAGTAAGGCCCTGGAGGTCTGTACAGTACAACCAGGTGAAAGCCTGTTCCCTGGACAAGGCTGTTACTATTTGATGAGGATGGTTTTAAAACCAGAGCCTAAAATGAAGTAAATTTAATATCCTGGTTGGAGCTTAGGCTGAGAATAGATTTGTAGATTAGAGCAACACCTCCCCCCTGTTTAGAGGCCCGAGCAACATGGGCGTAGTTATAGTCAGGAGGAGAGGCTTCATTTAATGGCAGAAAGGTATTAGGTTTCAGCCATGTTTCACATAAACCAATCATGTCCAGCTTATGCTCAGTGATCAAATTATTAATCAGTAAGGCTTTGGTTGACAGTGATCTAATATTGATAAAACCAAATTTGAGGTTTTTAAGCTCATTGGAGCAGTTTCCAGTGACCGGCCATTTGGTGGAGCTTATGGTAGATAATTTAGGAATTGGAACAAGGTACCTTTTAGTAGTAGTAGGTTTTGGCTGCCTGTGCAGGAAGGGATGACGGGATGCAGTAGTGATTAGCTTTGGTATTTTATTATGTAAGACTGTGTAAGGTGCTTGCTGAGACATTTCCCCACTGTCAGAGGTGGAGATCAAGATTAGATTATGATTTACACATTTAGAAGATGATTCAATGGAAAAGTGGCGAGGGAAGGTGACAGTCTCAATGTTATGAACTAAGCTATCAGTCTGGTACTCTGTGCTATGTCCCTGACCAACCATGTTAACTAGGCTAGTGGACTCCATACCAGCACTAACAATAACACTAACAGGCTCTCTAGAGACCTGCGACCTGCTGAGTGTTATATCCCTTGTGTCAAACCTGCTTCAAACACCTGTCTATATTGCTAGACAAAACAGCAGCGCCGACTCCAGTAGGATGAAGGCCGTCTGCTCTCAGCAGGTGGGGGCGACCCCAGAAAGAGGGCCAGTTATCCACGAACCTGTATCCCTGCTCCCTACAGTGACGAGCCAGCCAGCGGTTCATAGCTGTAAGCCTACTGTAAGTCTCATCATTACCCCGCTGGGGTAAGGGACCAGAGACAATTAATCGATGCCGACACATCTTTCTTGCAGCCTGAAAAGTCCTGGCTAGGCTATCTTTTGTAATCTCAGACTGCTTCTGACGAATATTGTTGAGTTCCCTGTTTAGCCCTGCGTGATGCCAGCAGAGATGACTCAAACAGTAGGCAGTTCCCTATACTGCTGGCTAGACTTATAATATCACATTTTATAGTTCTAGTATGGTACGTTCTGTAAGTATGTAAGTTTGTATACATACATGTATCTTACATCTTATCAGACATTGTCTTCAGTGGAGTCAAACAGCACTGATGTAAGTAGTAGGATGAGAACATTTTCCCAGCTTTGTCAGAGTCTTTAATTGGATAATAGAGTAGGAGCAGACCTAATAACAGGCCATAAACAAATCATTTTAAAGCACTCATTCATTAAAACAACTAGGTTTCACTGTGTTCAAGTTGTAAATCCAAAATGACTTTCTTTGTAGCAACTTGTTTTGCCCTCAAGTTGGTGGGAAGAAACTTATTTGTTGTGCTGGTTCATCACATTCTTAAAAATGACTTTCATTTTACTCTGAGGTTAATGTTTTGGATGATAAAAAACTTCACACGCAAAAATGACTCGCATTGTAAATAATAACAATTATATCTACCAATAACATAGAAAATTGAATATTTAACAAAACACAGTGCTGAGTGTTTGGTTTCTAACATTGTGAGATGTTTTGGACCTCTTGTTATCTAAAAACAAAATGAAACTTGGAAATCTACAGCAGTTCAGCAAAAACATGAGCAGTTTAATTGTAAGTGATCCTTTTACATAAAAATGATTATTTCCTTATTGCTGCTTCACATTCTGATGTATGACACGACGATGCCAGTCAACGCATTTATAAAAGGGTTTAGTAATAGCAAGTAATTCATACTGTCACATGTGTGCAACATTTTATAAACTGCAGAAGGTTACCTTAAAACATATATAAAATATTAACTCAAGCTGCTCGCTAATACAAAGCTGACAAAAATATAAATATATAAAACATCTTTCTTCAACTATGTTTAAAAAACACTATGAAACATAAAGTAACTTCAAATGTAAAATCCAACATACAGAAACTGTTGGAGTGCTTTGTTACAGTTCCAATTTATTTTCGAAATGGTATTGTTTTATTAGGAGGGCTCCATGGTGGAGGTGGGCTGTCTTGAAGTATCGCTTTTATGCGCCTTTCTTCTTTTTGTCTCATTTGTTCAAGCTCTTTCCGTACCTGTTGGAAAAAGGAAAATCAACAATAAGACATAATAACTCTTCCAGGCGCTTTATTAGAAACACCTCTTTTTTTCTCAGAAAACAGCATTAAAAAAGAGACCAACTCCAAGAGTTCACGCTGCAGGCTGGTGGTAGCTCCAAAGTCAGACCATTTGTCTCAGAAATAAATAAACAAGACCTGTGGTGCCATTTTTCAGTGGCGACAGAAGTAGTTCCACTTACCAGCCAGTTCTCATACATCTCTAAAGCCATTTTATCTCTCTCTTCTTTCATGTATCGCTCCTCCTCCTCTTTATTTCTGACATCTTCGCGCTCTGTTGTTACTTTTTCATGAAGAACATCTTTCTTCTTTTCGTACCTTTATCATTTTAAGAAAAGATGAAGAAACAAAGGCTTTAGATGATCGTGACTTCACGGTTGATGCTTCAGAAGGAGATGCAGCAGATGAAACATGAATAAATATCAGGATTTGGCTGCCATCTAGTGGCTGGACATTTGGCCAGCACTGTTGACTCGGAATGTAACTACCTCTATTTTGTGAAGGTTTAAATACTTTCAGAATAAAAATAAAAAATGTGGAACAGTGAGACAATTTTATCAAGTAATGTTTCTGCAATCCTTTAGTGACTAAAGAGACACTGTTCTGTCTCAAACATATGAAACTTCTCTCAGTGCACAGAGAGGTCAGGGTTCATCACCCTTTAACTAAATAAATAATGATAAAAAAAACAATAATTCACACTCACCAGTTAGAAAAAGCTGATTTGCTGTCTCTCTTTCTTTCTTCTTCCTTTTCTTGCTTTTTTAACTTTTGTTTACTTTCAGCTTCTTTTTGCTGTCTGTACTTTTCTTTGAGTAGATGGTCATGCTCACGTTTCCATTTTTCAAACATCTGTCATTTTTAAAATGACACTGGTTAACATCACGTCCTCCCACAGAAGTGCTTATTATCTTAATATCTCAATAAAACATCAGTATACCTGTTGAGCTGATTGCCTTTTTTCTTCTTTCTCTTCATTCACTCTTTGCTCTTTTCTGATCTTGTCTTGCTTTTCTTTGGCTTTCGCTTTGAGAGCCTCGGCTTTCTTTTCTTTCCAGGCCTCATATGATGCAACAGCATCTTCCTTTTTAGCTTCTTCTTCCTGTTGGTGTTGAAAGATTTGAGTTGAAGAATTGAAAGATGGCAAGATGTTGCCATATGTGTTAAAATAGAAGAAATTAATCTGTTGTACTGTGGTTCCATTAGAGTAGTGGACATTATTCACCCTTTTCTTTTTTTCTTTCAGCATTTCCTCCTTCTTCTTCAGTTCCATGTTCTGTTTTGACTTTTCCTTTTTCTTTTGAAGCCATTCCTGTGAGGAGTACATGTTAACAGGCAGGGACTTTAGTCGACAGAGTGTGCACCATAGATACCGAAATAAGTAATGAGTAGAAAGTAGAAAGAAGTAGAAAAAAACCCAGCTGATTCCTGCCTCCAGAGGCCTCAAAAGGCCCTCGACATGGAATGTAACTTTGTACGTTTACTCCATTGTTGTTTTATGTACAAATTTAATGTATGTGTACTCTGAGCTGGAGCATTTCCATTTATGCAACTTTATACTTCAACTATTTCACAAATTATTGTGAATTTTACATCATGATGTTTGTTTAACAGCTTAAGTTACAAGTTACTTCGCAAATTTTCTAACCCTTCCTGTCCAATGAAAACTACGTATATCCAAATATGGTGATTTTGAGTGGGCATTTGTGATGAACTGAACTGTTAAGTTCTAAATTCTCCCACTTTTTTAACAAAATAAACATCTTAAAAAACATATTTGATTAGCTGGAAAATACATTGTAACAAAGCTGAAAACAGGCTGTGATGGACAGTGATGCTACTGATGATCTCAAGTGATATGATGCAGTGCTCTACATTAAACTACACAACAGTGTGTAAAAGAGTTCAGATTAGCTCGCCTTAATAAACACAGAAGTTAAATATGTCAGGTAGCAGTAATATCAATACAAATGTTATTTCAGATGTTCCGTTACATTGGGAAAACTATGTTTCAAAACCGGATTTGTTCTTCAGACGCGATCCCACGGTACCTGATAATGTCTGAGAATAATGTAGTACCATAGGAATTATGATTGGAGTGAGAGAGTCTCACTGACTGCATGTTTTACTCACCATAAAACAGTGAGCACAGGAAACACACGGTTAGGATTTTGAAGCATGCATTAGAAAAGACAATGCAGGCTCATCATCACACTGACCTGGTAAATGGCAGCTCGGAGTGAATCTGCTGCTTGTGGCTGAGACTGTGAGATTTTACGATCCAGAACTTTGAGAGAGCCCAAATACTTTGACTCCACTTTCCTGGAGCATGCACTCTGAGGTCTCTGAGTGGTCTTTGAGTGAGAACTTGATGTCCTAATTTAACCAAAACAATGGTCAGTTAATTTACTGTACTGTTCTATCCATAGACTTGGACATATAATATATGTTGCAGCTTGTTTAGTGACCTGGTATCAAATGATTTGTCATGGACACAAGTCAGCTGATCTGAGTGATCTCCTGAGTCCTGCTGAAAGAAAACAAACAAACACATCACTGAAAATAAAAATGATGTCAAAAAGTGGCAGAGCTTACTGTATTTTACAGTGGGATAAAGTCACGACTTACATTAAACTCTTCAAATGATGTGGAGTACGGTCTCTCCTGCTCTTTGCTGTCATCAGAAATAAAGCCATCTAAAACAATAAAACAAACAATAAGTATAATGAGTAATAATAATGAAAATACAAAAATAGAACAAGGTTATGATGCCAGTTATTACCTCTGGATCCAGAATCAAACGTAGACTTGGTGAAGACCTGCGACTGTTCACTCTTGTTTGAAGAGGATTTGCTGAGGCTGCATGAATCTGTATGATCTCCGTCTGTCCACTACAGGGTGAAACAACAAAAACAAACATGAGTCCCGAATGAATACTTTTGCATTTTGAAATACCCATTACCCAAGCAATGAGACACATATGTGAAGTGTTGCTCCTTACTGCGATGTTGCTCGATGAGTCAGTGGAGAGGGGAATGGATACAGAGGAAGTGTGAGGCCTGCTGAGATCCTGAGATTCAGCATCTTCGGCTATCTTCTCTGCGGCATGAAGGCTCAATCCAAGAGTCCTTTGCCTCGGTTTAGGCCTGGGTGGCTCCCTCTCTGTAGCACTATCTGAATAATAACAGTGACTGAGTAATATATGATGCGTACATGTAGAATACATGAGGAACAGTGTAAACAAACCTGCTGAGGACATGTGTTTGAGGTCAGCTGCTGATAACTGGGGAGTCTGGGAGCTTTCCTCCAGAGCAGAGTTGCTTTTCCCTTCAGGACCTGGAGTTTCCGTCATGCTGTTTTCAGACGGTAAAGGTAAAGGCATGTCCAGGAGAGTATCCTCAGAAGTTTGGAATGACAGAGACTGACTCGTGCTCTCCCTTGTGATTTGAGGATCGTTTGACTCCCCATCGCTGCTTTTAAAGTATGTGTTATCTTCACTGACATTTGTGGAGTGACGTGAGGAAAATGAGGTATTATAATCATTGTATCGACCGATGGAAGAGTCAGGCGGCTCATTTTCACGTGACTCTGAAGCCGTGGTGTCTTCCGAGGGAGGGCTGATTCTTTGGGTTTTCAGAAATGAAACCCTCTTCGGTCTACTGTGTTTACCGTCATCATCGGAAATGTCAAAGTCATTGATTTTGGCTTTACCCTTCCCAGCCTTTAATGCGCCAGCTCGCTTTTTTCTTGATTCGAGGAGTTCTTTCAAGAAATCTGTCAAGTGTAGAAAATGACAAGTAAACAAAGAAGACAGAGAGATGTGGTTGAAAACTATTGGAAAACTTGAAAAATGCATCTATTTAATTTGAAATGTTATCCAAAATCTGACGTTAGCCAGAAGTAAAATGCAGTTAATGTTCCTGTTTTAGCCATATGGTCTGTTCTACTGATGCACTGCCATAATTCTTGCAGCCATCTGTCATTTACTTCCACAAATCAGTCATATAAACCTCTCATCCTATTAACAAAGGCAGGAACACAGTGGTTCACAACCTTTCCTGTCAGCTGTACCTCCGAAGCTCTATAAGATGAGTTCAAGTAACCCACTGTTGACGCTGCCTGTCATTTTACAAATGTGTTCATGTGAATATACTTTATTAAAATGGATGGATTTTACGCTGCCAGTGAAATAAAATTTTATACGGTAAAAATGTTATCACACGTGACATAGAGGTCCTGTGATCGGTGATACTTAGGCTTGAGACTTTTTCCACTGACAGTGCTACTTGTACAAAAAGTTTATTTGAGTCTCATTCCCAACTCGTTAAATACTGAGGCTTTGGGGTTGTAGGACAGGCCAGTCACCATCCCAATGCTTCAGTTTTTGTTTGAGACTCAGAAATACAAACTAGACGTGTAACTCTGATCAGAGTTACATATGTACGGCAGACCCTGAAGTGGTAAAAGCTGGAGATTTGTCTATTCATTTCAATTTCTCTGTGCTCTTGCTGAGTTTTAAGTAGGAAAGCTAAGCCTAACCCTAATAAACAAGTTTCATTATTCATTGGACACAAATACATTTGATACTAACCACTATAACAACATAAACAAAGATATCAAAGAGACCAACATCTGGAGGATCTCAAGCCAGTGTTATCTAGATATGATGATGCTCTGCCATCTTACCATCCTCTTCTTCATTGAAGTCATCAGAGTAGGAGTATTGCTCTGGTTTTGCTTGACTTGCTCTTGCAGAGACAGCAGCCTGAAGTTCATCCTACAACGACATCATTTCAGGCTGACATAACTAATCCACTCATTCCACCATTTCTCATTTGGTCGGATATCCAGACGATGAAGCTTTTACCTGAAATGTCGTCCTTCTTGATGTTTTCGGGCTTTTCGTGTATGCCAGTGTTCTAAAGTCCTGGTTGGTCATTCCGAAAACTATAAACACGTTCCTCTGGTTGCCACCATTGATATTAGCATGCTAGCTAGCGTAAGCTAAGTTCGTCGTGACAAGTAGCTAGCTAGTAACTACAAAACTTCCCATGCTATCATTAAAGCAACATTAACAGCATGCGAAGTTTGATAGGTACGTGGGTGTGATCTGGATTTATACATACCATATAGCTGTAGGGTAGAAAAGGAGGGGGAAACAGACACACTAACAGAGTTAGCTACACCGTGCTAACGGACTTGTTGTCGGACGGTAACCCAGGGAAACATGAAGGACAATTCATTTTCACTACTGCGCATGCTCAGAAGAGAATGGAGACTTTAAAACTTTTAAGCATCATCCGCTGGTTTTGTTCAGCTATCCTCATCCTGATGATCAGTCTGAAGTCTTGCTCTTACTGACAACACTTTAAAGTTCAAAACAAGATGACATGAATGCATATAAATACGGCAGGTGTTTTGCCAAATGCCTCTCTGCTATTGTACTAACTTGCAATGCTAGGATGTAGGAGATATATTGAATTGAGATATATCTAACCCTTTTGTCCTTTTTATTAAGTAATGTTTTACATCTCTTAAATTCAGACTTCTAATAAGCAAATAAGCATTTATTTTTCTAACTAATCTGGTCAATTGAACATGTTTTAGGAGCCTTTGGGGGATTTTTATGGAAGAAGGCATCTACCAATCATCTGCCAAAGCTTCACATAGTACGGAGCAGTAAAAGTTGGTCATCAGTTACACATTAAAGGGTGCGATAGGTAGTTTTGGAGAAGAAATTCAAATAGAGAAAGTAAATATTTACAATAAATAACACAGTTATACAAACTCAAATATTTATTTAGATACATATCTCATATCCATGAACAAGCTGTCCTTGCTGGGAAATAAAACAATAAGACAAATAGAAAGGTGGCTACTTAGAAGGATCCTGCAAATATAAAGAAAGTAAAACAGCAAGAAATTGTGCTGACCTTTGTTTATGCAGTTGTGAAAATCAAACAACAAGTACAAATACCACAACTACATACTAATCAAAAAGTAATTGGAATTTTGTGCTACATTCAAGTAAGAACGTAACGTTTTCTCTTTGACAACACTATAGATGTGTATATCTACCTGAGTGAATGCAGGAATGTACTGGTTTGCAATAAAACACAGCAAGGCAGTTAGACTGAATTATTTTTATTTTTTGTTTTGTTGTAGGAAAAGTGCATAGTTGAAGCCCTTTTTCTCTTTGACAGTAACAGTGTAAATCAAGGTCTCCCGTGGTACCAGACAGACAGTCTGCTTCTTTATCCCAACAATCTAGTATGCTTCCATGTAACTTATACATAACCACTTTTGGTTTGCTTGACTTTATCCTCTGTTATATCTCCTGCCTGCCTATCTCTCGAGCAAGTCTTGAAAGATGTAGTAATCAGAAATCTGAGAGGACGTTCGTTGATATGGAAATGATCCAGCTACAGATCACTGCTGGGATGAACTCAGCCCACAGCTGTTACACATCATATTCAGGTTCTTACACGATTCTTACATAATGGATTCCAGAAGGATCCTTTAATTTGACTACTGAGCCATTTCAGTTCTGATATCACAGGTACCCTGGAACACAATCCAAGGCCCGGAGACACTTAGCCTGACAAGTATACAGTCATTGACAAGAAAAACATTGAACCCACTATCATGTACTGCAATCTAATAATCAACAAATCCTGTGAGAAAAGAACCCTTTAGTGTAAACGAGTCATGAGAAATTGTCAAGATCATTCATTCGCCCTCTTCCCATCACAAAATGTAAAATAAAAATGACTTCAAATATTGCTGTTCCTTCACAAGAACTTGTTCTCTAAATGAGCACTGAAATCAGAACTATGAATTTACATTGGCACTGTTTTGTATTGAACCTTTTCTGGCTCTTTTCATTGGTTTGACATGTTATCATATAGAAGATATGAAGTAGAAACTTTGGATGTCTCCTTTAAAAAAATCAGACTGCTGTGATTGTCAGTAAGAAAAGAAGAGGCCCTCGTCTCCACAAGGCCAGCTGAATCAGTACAACAAGCCTTCATAAAAGGAATTGACATACCACAACAAAAGTGCTAATAAAATATCGTTCTCAGCTACTAATAAGTCAATATACAATTATTATTTATGTCTTTTAACCACAAAACAATTACAGTATACGAGGAATCATTTTAATGATTAAAACTTCATTTGCTTATGCTGAGTATATTGTTTACAATGACCACACTTAAACAGTTAATTTCGCATTTAACTGCCAAATCTTTAAACGTTTAAAAACACACTCTTTAAGATCTGTCACTTCCAACGTAATCACTTAAACAATCCTGCCGTTACGTAAAGGGACAGACATATAGTTGATATACGAAGACTGGAATATTTGCTGGCTAGGGTGAGTATGTAATTTAACTGAGGCCTGGATGTACAGACAGAAGATACATTTACTGCACTGAAACCAATACGCCATGTTATTGTATACTAGATCCTAATTTAGAATTTAAACGAACCATATAAAGTCATTAAATGTGATCAGTCTGCTGGCTTTTAATATGCTATTAAAACATTATGTGACATGACGTCATTACTGGCACTGTTCAGAGTCATAAAGTGGAAAGAGTGGAATGTTTCAGAGAGTCTGAAGAACTCGCCACCCTTCATGACTCAGCAAGCACTGAAATAAGAGATTTAACTGCCTCAAAGGGAACTCTCAGTGACCCCTCCCGTCTACCCCACCCATGTGATGCATTCCTTCATTTTGAGTTCCCGTTGGAGATCCTGCAGCTCAGTCAGCACCAGAGCTGGCATCAAATACGGACTCACAACAATAAAGACTCATTAAAGACACAGAGCCCAGCTGATGCATCAACATGCTGATATTGTCGACCAGTATTATCAGGCTGTTTAAAGATTTATTATTAATATTAATATTAATATTAATATTATTATTATTATTGAAAAAAAACAACATGTCCAGTACTTATTTCTACTAATTCAACTTTTATGTTTGAGAGAGAATTTATTTTATCTATAGGTACAAAACTTTTGATGAGTAAATGGCAAATGTTATAAGTATAAATTATCCCGCCTCAATCTTTCCTTTGTCAAAAAAGAAAAGTTCTTGTCAAAACAGTTTATGTTGTGTGTTTGTGACTATAAAATATCTTATCTGTATTGGCCCTTAATCAATCCAGCATCAGTTGGGCTCTAGTAACAGGAATCATTGACAGATCCACCCCCAAACATAATGGCATTAGAATAGGCAAAAAAAAGTAAAAGATATCTGAATGAAAGTTGACAAGGAGATGGTGTCATCCTGGTCACAGTAACTAACTAACTGTGCAGCTCCAGTCAGAGCAGGTGGGTGAGTGCCGGGTTCTCTGGCTCCACTGCTAGTCAATAGGTGGTGCTGGAGGTTCTCTTCTATCGCTCTGCAAACAGAGATAAACAGAAGTCTTTACTACAGAAATGAGTGTAAATTCACAATAGCTGCGACCAAGTACATGCAGGCATCCACATGTTCTTGCTTTCACATTTGACATATACACAATCCAACAATTTCAGCCTCACTGATTGAAAGTTGTGGTCGCTAATCAGAAGACATCGCTTTGAAGACTAATTTAACAATTTTTGTGAACAATGACCTGATGAATCAACAGGAGGAGCGCAATGAAAAAGGAACTCTGCTGAGTCAATGATGCCTCCTCGATAAAGTGTATGACAACGGGTTCATGAGTTATGAAAGAGGATGTGGATGTGGTTGAAATGTTGTGTTTGGTCATGTTAAGGGAACCCACTTAGAAATGATACACCTTTTTGTTAACAGGCCACTCACTCTGATACAGCAACAACATTTCTACAAAACCTTGGGTACATCTGTAAATCCATCTGGAAGTCATGCGCCTTTTTTGTGGTAGACAAACCACTTTTTTTTTCTTTCTGCCGATGAGCTCCCTATATAGTCCACTATGTTGGTATCCCTATGTAGTGACTGGGGAGTAGGGAATTAGTGAGTGATTGAGGATACAGCCTGCTGTGAAATGGGTCTATAGGCACACATGTATATCATACTTGACCTTCATGCCAAATTTCACTGACATGAGTGACAAAGTGATATATAAAGCTGCTAGCTGCAGCTATAAAGCAAACAGTCATGGTGATGCTATCAAGGAGCACATCCGGATCTCATTACATCAGCAAATGTTTACATCTGAGTCACTGTTGAGGTACAGCCCCAGTTCCCACCACAGAATAACATTTCGTTTCTAGTTCTTAATTTTAGGAGATATTTGCTCTGCTTTACAAATACTGACCCGACAACCTTCAAACACAGCATCTGTATAAATTATTTCTGAAGTTGACTGCTGCTTGCAGTGACTTGTCTAGCAATGAAAAACAGACTGCTCTGAACAAAATGAAACAAACAAAAACATGTTAACACAAATTGCAGCGTAGCAGCCTGACTCTGGTTGTGACTCATGACAGCTGACATTTAAAAAGCACAATGAGAACTGGGGCCTTTTTGAATGGAGGGCACTGGTGTTAATAATACAATTAATGCAATTAATTAATGCAAACGCTTAACCTACCAATTGAGATGTGGTAAGAGGCACATGTCTATGGGTAGCACATATTTACACAACACTGGCTCAATCTCACATTGTCATGAATTACTGGGAACCTAAATAAAACAGGACCATGGGTAACGCCTGTGCATTTCCAACTATGACACGTAGAAATGTGACAAACGGCTGTAAAAGAAAAAAAAATGCGTCGACACGGAGGAATAACTAACTAAAAACAGACAATACCAAATCATGGATATTTGTGACCATGAACGCACATTCAACCCACAACAATATATGATACACTGCAAGAGCTATGGGTTTTGCTCTGCTCTTAATCAGGCTTGAGCCTCTTTTGAGTGGTAATAAAAGATCCATGATCATATACTTTTACGAGTGTGACACTGCCTGCCAAAAGACAAATGAAGTACTTTGTGCAAAGCTTTTTTTTTTTTTTTTAAACTGGATCTATAAATTTGGGCATTGAATGCATGCACATTTCAAACATACAATATTTAGTTCAAACTTAACAACGGGCCCAATAATCAGCATCAGCTCTCTTTAAATTCCTAATCCGGGGTTCAATTTCATCATATGGGGATATATCAAATTATTTAATTAATTAATTAATTAAATTATCAATGACCTATCAAGCAAACTGTATCTCATTCAGTTCTATGCAAAACTGATATTCAATCAACTCTTACTCAAGCTAAACTTAACGAAGGCAGATCAGTACTACACCAATATTTAAGATGTTACTGCAATTTAGGAGGGAGTGTGATCAGTACTTACATTGTGGGGTCCAGGAGATTTTCCTGTGGGACGAGGACCCCTGAGACTGGATGGGCGCAACAAGAACAGGACCAGAGCCAGCACCACCCACCCCATAACAACCATGGGGAGCGTCAGGTCACCTCCTCCACCGACCGAATCGCTGGGGCCTGGCACTGAAAACAAACACATTTTTGCACTTCAAGCATGTAATCGGCACTAATGTTTCTCATTTGAGCGCAGCCATACTTCTACGTGATGGTCATACTTACATTCCTGAGGGCAGTCTGTGTCTGTGCAGTAGGACTGAGATTGCCTGAGCTGAAACAGAAATTACGAAAGGAACAAAGTCTAGGAGAGAAGAGTAGGACTAGGAAGCATTTATTTATTTATTTTTACTTATTTACTCTGGTTACTCATCTATGAAAGGAAAATACAAGTGATATATAAACACTGCAGAAAAAACGTTATACTTTATATAGAGTTCCTTGTTACATTATGCACATAAACACATGACGCACTCACAGCTCACTGTTACCAACAGCACATATTCACACAGGGATGATGCAAAGCAGCCACCTGTGCTCTGCCTGCCTCAAATATACCTTACACAATGCTGTATAAAGTCCTCAGTTATTTAGACAACACCCTTTCCTACTGCAAGCAAATCAGAAAAATCCCCAGAGTGACTTCAGAGCTTTCAGCCAACTGCAGCTTGCCATGCAAGTCACACCTGTACAAAGAGCCAATGAGGGCACTCTGTAACTAATGCAAGATAATTATAGCTGTATTCTTTCTTTAAAGCAGTTTCTCTCAATTTGATCTCATCTTTCACGACACAATATAAAGAAGTACAATGCCAACTTCACAGCACATGCTGGGACAGAGTGAGACTTTTTTGTGTGGCAGAGCTGATCAGCACTCAAGATAAACACTAAGCAGGAACCAGGATATGTTGGCTAAGTGTCAGCCGTTAGCTGGTCATTTCCTTCTCCATAGACAGTCATTTACTTGCTACTTGTTTCTGACTTTAATTTCTTATCTTCCTTCACTCAACTTCAGCAGGAGATATTTGTGCTTCATGCTGCATACTCTGAATACTCTGAGAATACTATGTCCATGCACCTCAGCTCTGTTAAAATCAAGTCTACCGCTTAAGATTTCAGGTGACGGTAAAAGCCCCTCAGTCCCCCGACTTACCAGGTTGATGAGGCGCCTCATGGCATACTCATGGTTGCAGATGCACTCACAAGGGTCAAAGCCTCCCTCCGCCATGTCTCACCAGATAGTGTCTACCTTGGAACGAGACAAAAGGACTGTATGTAACTAGGACGTTCATGAACAAGTGAGAGTAACCTAATGCGGTGCTCTATTGTTGTTACACAGGCACACACAGTTTAAAAAGGGAGGAGACTTCTCATTTAAGGACAGTCAGCACTGCAGAGACTGGTGCTGCATGTAATAGCTGTTTGTTAAGAGTGAGGCTGTCACAATCAACTCTGTATTCATGTTTGCATTTTGACAGGACATGGTGATAAAATTATTTTAATAAAAGTTGACTGAGAAATGTTTGTTGCATTATTTAATCGAAAATTATCTGGATCTTTCTTCACTATGACAAACAATTAATGATATGTTTCCAGTGCTATCAATGTATTTTCAACATTTTATGTTTGGTTTACTTCTATAAAATGCTGAACTAGAGTTGGCCAATGAAGTGATCCATAAATGCGAGAATTCAGCTGATGGTTAACATCATCATGCGATGTTGATGTCCACTCAAGATATTGCGGAGTGAAAACATTTTACTAATACTCTGAGTAATGAAGTCGGTCAAGCAGAATTAGCCAACAAAAGCATGTTATCATATGGCTTGGCATATCGACAATGCTTGCATTAGTTGTTGGACAAATACATAATCAAACACACAAGCGCCCTTAATGCCCTAAATGTTTTGTCTCAGCAACGAATAAAACACTTAATACGAGCTGGCCAAGGAATTGGTCCATGAATGCAACAGTTTAGATAAATGGTTAACATCATCATTAGAGGCACACATCAACTCAACATATCAGGAAAGCAAGTGATTATAACTCCAAGGACACAGAATTTGCCAGCAAAAACTTTTTTATGATATGGTCTGACATACAGACACTTCTTGTATTAGTTGTTGGACAAATATATGATCAAATGCACATACAGTATGCTACAGGCCATCATAAGATCAGGGTATATACGATATCAGAAGCATAAATACTTTATACTTTAGCAGCATCAGAGCCAGCGACACCAACAGACTTGATAAAATCATCAAGAAGGCTGGCTCTGTACTTGGTCTCAGGTTGGAGTCTTTTGAGACCGTGGTGGAGAGGAGAACGCTGAACAAACTGTTATCCATCATGGACAATGATCAGCACCCTCTCCATCACACAGTAGACAGACAGCGGAGCTCCTTTTCTCACAGACTGCTGCAGCTCCGCTGTCGAAGGGACAGATACAGGAAATCTTTCCTGCCACACGCCATCACACTGTACAATAATAACAGCTAAAACTATGGTCATTACACATATTGTCTGTGCACTGTGGTTTTTTCACACTCATTTCACCGCACCTTATATTTTATCTTGCACTACAGTCACTCTGCCTATTTATACATTTGTAAATACTAATTGTACATTTACATTTGTAAATATTTCTTGTACATTTCTTACATTCTGTACATTTTTACATTTTGTACATTATTTTGTATATATTACTTTTTTGTTTCTATTGCTATTTAATATGTCTAAGTGTTCCTCTTATTTCATTGTACTGTTCTTGTCTCTGTGTAATGCTGCTGCTACACCGTAATTTCCCAGCTTGGGATCAATAAAGTATATCTATCTATCTATCTATCTATCTATCTATCTATCTATCCCTGTTGGGGGAGTTTAGTTTGATACAGTTGCTCTTTCAAAAACTCAAGTATCACACTAACAGATATAAACAAGATAAGAATAGGAAACGATAATGATGCAACATTGATGTTTGATTAGCTTAATTTATAGCTTTCTTCCTCTCTCTTAATCTTATTTTTTACATTAAAATAAAGAACCTTTTTTTATATACAAAACCCCATGAGTTAATTTTCTTTAAAGTGCTCAAGATATGCACAGAGTAGAACACCTGACAGTTATTATCAAAGCTATGTCATGTACAGAGATGGCTTTGCACCATTCTTGTTTGCTCATATACACTGTTTTATTGTGTATTGGCGCTTTATGTTGTCTTTTTACATCTTAGGGTTCACTGTCACTGTCTCTAAATAATCTTAGAAGCAACTTTGGTATTTCTAATATGCAGATTCCTGCTATTTACTGGATTTACATACATATCTTAAGCAATATGTGTATTATCAGTACAGATTTGGTGTAAAGTAAGACAGTAAAGTATGGTTTGGGGCTACCTATTGCTTTTTGCACGTTCAATTACTCACAAAATGCTACTTAAAACAATTTCACTGTATATTAACTCAACATAAACTCACTTGAAGCGGAGGTGTAATAATTATCTCAAAACATGTACACGTTATATTTTCCATGGGTGGCTGCCTGCATATTTGTGGAGTGACGAACAACCGAAGTGGTCACTTCTTCTATCTGGACCTTGCTGAAAGCCGATGAAAAAGGGGAAGCTACCATCAACTCCTAACTAACCAACCTTTGAGCTTTGCATTTAAATAATATCGCTCTCGAACTAATTGTTGCGAATGTTAGATTAGCTTCTGGCTAACCTAGCAAGCAACCGCGAGAAAACTCACAGCGTTGTTCTTTAACGTTACTCGAATGCTACTCATGAACATATGATTAGAGACAGATATGACAACAAACGGCATGACACAAAGACTTACTTGAGATTTGTACACGATAATAAAGCGTTAGTCGTCTTTAAAGGGCCTGGGCTGCACCGCCACTGCTGCTGTTCACCGCTGAAGCCTTCAGTCTGCAGACATGTCAACCTACCGTCTGTGTTTTGTTTGATGCACGTGAGCCAACCAACCAGCTATTCTTCACGGCTGACATCCGGGCACTCGGGGGGCGTGGCATAGACGCGCAAGGGGCACTTACAACGTCTCTCATTGGTCCAAACGTTTGACGGGCAGGGTATTGAGCCAATCACGGTGAGAAACGACTGTACCGTCTGGATAGTAAACAAACAGTCCAGCTGCCTATCATCACACAGAGGCAGGCGATCCTACTTCCTACATCTGTGCAGTTGTGTAACCAAAATATCCGTGGTGGAATGTAACTGAGTACATTTACTCGAACTCTGTACTTACAAAAGTACAATATATAAAAGTTGTACTTCAATTGCAATTAGGGATATTAGCATATGGATGCACGTATGCATGTGCATGGACATGCAATAAAAATGTGTCACATTATTTTTGAGGGACCAAACATATGCACAAAACAGTTTAGCTTTAGCTTTACATAACTGTGAAAACTTCACACAGATTAACTTCACATACAAATGGTGATGACACAGTAATTCAAAAATAATGAATTGTATCACAGAATTATATCTTACTATCAGGGGAAATTCTGCTTTTTACTTGGATCTTTTTAAAAAGATGTTAAGTGAACACTGTGTATATCCTTCCATCACTGCCAAATATATTGCCAAAGATTTATTTTTTTTTTCTTATAGAACTGTAGCCTATGGGCTATAATTTCTTCCATTACACACATTGTTCCAGCCTGTCTCTCAGTCAGTAAAAACAGTGTACTGTCATTTCAGATGGTAATTATTATTCTCTCTTAGATCTTTTAAAATGTAAACTGGTTTAGACATTATTTTTGATGTGATCAACATAATTTACTAATTTACACATAATAATATCTAATCATTTTATCTAATAGAATGGAAATCTAATGGAAACCTTAAGTAAAAGTACTAATACCTTCTTAAAGAAACTGCCATTAATATTAGAAGGAAAGATTCAACCTTTACAAAAACAAAAGTGCCAAAAGTATCAACTGCCTTGTGTCTGAGTGTTATTAGATCAATGCATTATTATTACCCACGTGTTAATAGATGTATCTGGAGATTACTCTGATAGGTAGATGTATAATATTCAACAAACCTAATGTGTGTTTTGTTACGTAAAAGTCTGCTTGCCTCAGCTGTTGGGTCATAGAAGTGGACTAAAAGGTAAAATAGCTCTCTATGAAATGTATGCAGCTGAAGTACAAAGTACTATCAAATGGAAAAGTAAAATAGAAGTACATCAAAGTGTACAACGGTACTTGATCAGGAAAAAAAAACCCTGACAGCTTCCCTTTCCCTCACCACTACAGATGTCACTCAGAAGAAAATCAGAAGTTAATAATGTCACACCATGAATTGTTCAGTTTAACTGGAGGAGCCGCAGACAGCTGAGGTGTGTGCACTGTACACAGCTGGTATGTAAGAAATGTCGAGTGAACTGTGGCGATGAGTTTGAAGTGCCAGTGTTTGAAGTGTGTGCTCTGAAAAGTTGACCTGTCAGCTGGTATGTAATCTGTGACGAGGGAGATTTAAAAAGAAACAACAAAAAACAGGTTGAACCAGCCAGTCTTCTTCCCTCACTTTTTCTATTGTTCCCCCACATAAAAAGAAAGAAACAATTAACTAAATACCCAATAATAACACACCACAGTCCGATGTCAGATCCTGTGGGTGAATGAAGGTGCTAGTCACCAGTGTTGGAAAATCAGATGTGTTCAGCAGTAGCACATGATGAGAAATGTCCTGAAGTCAAAAGAACATAAACTCCTATGTAGCAGAGCTCATTAATGAAACTTCTAGTTTCTACCTCATTTTAACCGCACTGTGTGTGGTTGTATGTTCTGGACTGACTGACGCTGTGCGCTAGAAGGCAGGCGGCCAGTCAGGCAGTCGACAGTGACGGTGAGCTGCCTCTGAGGTGAGAAGCCGTGGACGGTGAAAGTGAAAGGAGGGCTCCGTAACTGTAAGAAAAAGCACCGAGCAGGCAACCACCCCCCCATACAGACACACCACTGAGAGAGAGAGAGACAGAGAGAGAGAGAGGCCCCGGGACTTGCTTCGAGGCGGCAGCAGTTCAGCAGACACAGCCATGGCTAACATCGCGGTCCAAAGGATCAAGCGGGAGTTCAAAGAAGTTCTCAAAAGCGAAGAGGTGTGGTGTGGTAACGATACTGGCTGTGTTTTGTTTTGTTTTTTTACTTCGACTTCGGCTCCCTTCTTGCTCACTGTTTCAGCTCATTTAAAATGTAAAAGAGTCTGTAGACGCTGTGGCAGACACCGAGATTACCTGTGCTAACGTCAGGTCCCGGTTCCTGTGTTGCAGTAGGTCAGGCCTGAGCAGGAGAACTTTAGCTAGCTTTAGCTCGATGTCAGTGTCTTGCTCGAACCTCCCCCGTTATGTCAGGTGGGTGTGATCAGGAAACACCGGGGATTGAGCTATGTCAGCTGACAGGCCTTCTGTTTTTAACCAACACTGCCCCCGGTAAAGCAAACATGTCTTGTTTGCGCTCTGGCGAACGCCTCTTAAAAAAGTACCGTGGCTGTTTACTAGCATGAATTAGTAACTGACAGTCCGGGTAAGCAACGTTTAGCGTGCTAACGTTATTTTGACATATCATCCACAGTTAGCATTAGCATGTGTTGTTGTGCTATAACGTTCACCAACTTGACGAAGTCTTTAAACATAATTCAGGAGTTGGTTTTAATAGGAATGGGTTGCGATGGTTAGAGGTGATTATTTTGTCATCCTGCTACCTGTCAAGTGTTGTTATTGTGGGTTTTTCAAGTTAACTTTAGCTAGCATGGCTCCACGAGCAAGCTATCTGTCTGGCTCACGCTCATCCTGTAGAAGTTTCTTTTACCAAGCCAGCTTTTTTTTTTTTACTTTATAGAAAGTGACAGTCGTTGTGCCTTTAAACAGCCACGGTGTCTGTGGCTTCACATGTGTCAGTGAAAGTCTGTGGTTTCATACTTGACAGAGACATGTCAAGGCAGACAGAGCTGTGAGTCCATCAAATAACAAGATACTACATTCACCGTGTCTCTCTCATTTGTCCCAACCCCATAGACAAGTAAAAACCAGATAAAAGTAGATTTGGTGGATGAGAACTTCACAGAGCTGAGAGGGGAGATAGCAGGTCCTCCAGATACACCCTATGAAGGTATTCTCACTCACAACCTGACTAGATATTTGCCACAAGACTCTGTTGTTGTTTGTCATGCTTCAGTGATTATGCTGTTGTTTTTTTCTCTTTCTTTCCAAGGTGGCAGATATCAGCTTGAAATAAAAATCCCAGAAACCTATCCTTTTAACCCACCAAAGGTATGTGCTTCAATATTTCACATCTCGTACGTGCTCACTTTTGAATGTATTCACATGTATCCCGTGCTATCCTGGTTAAGATCATGGTTTTAAAGAGCTTCAGCAATAAATTGAGTAGTTGTCAACCATTAAAGTAATCACCTACTATTTTGCCAGTGGTTTATTTTGCTTAGTCCATTTTTAAGAAAGGAAGAAGTCAAAATTCTGCGATTCCAGCTTCTTAAATTTGACTGTTTTTAGCGTCTTTACTCCTCTGTAAAAACAATCTGAAAGTCTTTGGGTTGTGGACAGAACAGGACATTTGAAGACATCATCTTAGTCTTTAGGAGACACTGAAAACATAAATTTTCTGACAAATGACCACTTGAGTAGTCGTCAAAATAACTGACAGATAAATGGACGATGAAAATAGTGATAGTTGCACCCCTAGTTTTGGAGTGAATGTCATATTCTGGTTTACAAAACTTTGCTCTAATTCTGGCTTTGAGTAACCTTAACATGCTAGCTGACGTGATCTAATCTAAGGAGGAGGGATACTGTGGCACCTTATTCAGGTTTCTGATCACTGTTTGCCATGTGCACTAGGGATGGGAAGGTAATAGATATTTTTCGCGTATCGGGATAAAAACACAGAGGAAAAGGTGACTGTGGTGAAATTACATTGTTGTTATAAGCGTGAATATCCTCACACGAATGACTCGATAAAGCTCACTAATCGCAAATCCTTTATAGCGTTTCGGGTTATTTTGAATTGCCGCGAGGGTGGAGCCCACATCTCTTCAGTCTTTCCAAAGTCCAATGCCTGTTACCATGGCTGTCAGCTAAATTGGATGTGTGGAAATGTATTGAACATCCCCAGTTTGCACTTCAGTATATGTTAGCACAATATTCTTTCTTAACAAAATATACTGGCAGGTGATTTAAGAGTGTTTTAGTGCCACTCTAACAGGCTATGATGATTATCAATTACTTCTTCAGGGGTAATTGTGACATTACATTTTCATATTGGCCCACGTCTTATGTGCACAGATATACCCTCTACTCCAGTAGCATAGAAGACTGTCAGTGTGTTTAATAGCTACAGTGGCAATCTGTGCTGAAACGAAAGAGATAGTCAGATACGTGTAAAATCAGCAGACAACATTTCTGCCTGAGTGACGTAGATAGATCATAATCAGCATTGGTGGTTGTTTCACAATAAAGACAACAACTCCCATGATACCAAGCCACTTGCACCTTTTGTTTTGTTTTTGACACGGACGTAACTACTGGCAGAAAGTACATATTTAGTTTTAAGCGACAGCTGCCACGCTATAAACAGGTGATGACACAGTCAAAGTCTTTGATGGCAAATCTGATAAATGCCAGGCTACAAGTGCATGTAAATGTCCCCACTGTAACGGGCACTTTGCAGCCTTTTTCTGTGTCATAACATTTGTATCCACTGTTGTCTCTCTTAGGTGCGTTTCATCACTAAAATCTGGCACCCTAATATCAGTTCTGTGACAGGAGCAATATGTCTGGACATTTTAAAAGACCAGTGGTGAGTGAAACATTTCTCAACCCTGTGACCTACTGCACTCAGTGTTCCCGTCTCGCACATGAGTTAAACGACCCTCCACTTATCTGCTCCCACTTTTAATCTGTCTCACCCAGGGCAGCTGCTATGACCCTGCGGACGGTGCTGTTGTCTCTACAGGCTCTCCTCGCTGCAGCAGAACCAGACGATCCACAGGACGCAGTTGTAGCAAACCAGGTGAGAAAGATGTTGGCGTGTGCTTTGTTATGATGATACTGCCCTCCTTATATTTGGATGGCAAACATCAGAGGATAACAAAATATCAGTAACAGTGTTTATTTCCTGTCATACTCGTATACTTGGATAACATTTAACCAGCTCTGTCCCTCTGCATCCTTCAGTATAAGCAGAACCAAGAAATGTTCAAACAGACCGCGAGGCTGTGGTCTCACGTCTATGCAGGTGCTCCTGTCTCCAGTCCTGACTACACAGGCAAAATAGACAAACTCTGTGCCATGGGCTTTGATAAGGTCAGAAACACATTCTGTTTTTGTTGTACCATTTTACATATTGAACATACATGCATTCGTGACTTGTTTAAACAAGTCTGAGTCATTTTTCAGCGGCGGTGGCAAAAAGTTTCTGGTTATAGCTTCTCAAATGTAATACATTTCAGTTTTTCTTAGTCGCCTGTGACAGTGAACTAAATATCTTTGGGGTTTGAACTGTTGGCCGGATAAAACAAGACAATCGAAGATGTAATATTGGACTTACTAATATTGAACTCATGACAATTGGCAGGTTTTTACTATTTTAGCAGTAGTTTAATAGTTATTTTAATTATGAGAAAAGTAATTCTAATTGTTAGTGCTTGTTAGACTGAGAAGCTGGTATGTAGTCTCATTTCAGTAAATGTCAAAGGATTTACAGGCACATTTTTTCAACCTAGAACATCAATATTTGATCAAAAGTAAATTGCCAACTATCAATATATTCAATTCAGCAACATCTGCTGGTTTTGTTGTTGTGATTTTTGATTATAAATGAAGAGTCTTTGGGGTTTGGACTGCTAGCTTAACAAAAGACATTTAAAGACGTCACTATTATACTGCTTATCTCCCTTTTTTTTGTTACTTTTCTATTACCTTGTTAGTGCAAATCAGCACAGATTACACTAATTTGAATCCCATTTCCCCTCACTTACAGAATGCAGTAATAGCGGCCTTGTCTTCAAAATCCTGGGATGTGGAAACGGCGACAGAGCTGCTCCTCAGCAACTAAAACCCCCGCCAGGTGTGAGGATCCCAAACTCCCTTCATCATAGCATCAGCTCCTCCCCGGCACCATTCCACCATCGCCTTTTGTTATGCCGACGACACCCCGTTCAAACAGCAGTCTGAGCCTTCTTTTACAACAAGCTTGTCTGCTACAAACCACAATCGCCAATATGCACACCAACCTGTTGCCTGTCTCCCCCCCCCCCCCCCCCTGTCTTTTCTGCCACTGACTCAAAATGTATATCCTTCTAATAAGCCACCAAAAACTTTTCAGTCACGCATCTGGTCTTCCATACACTGCACTCAGATTGGCTCTGAACACAGTTTCTCCTTTTTTTTGGTTGTTTTTTTTTTTCTTAATATTGCAAAGATTCAAACAACTGCCATTTCCTGGTGGATTTTCGAGGATGGAGTGTAAAGGAGATCCTACATACTGCTCTCATAGTACATCACAGTTTACTTCCTTCAACCAGTTGGACCTTATGTAGGATTATTCTCTTTCACGGACATTTTACACAGTGGAGGTCTCTCTGGAATAAATGAACTTGACTGGATGGTGTTCTTCAGGAGCAGTGTGATGGGTTTCTCCTGAGCAGTTTATCATAGACGCTTCAGTCAGTTTTTTTTTTCTGTCCCTATGATTTAGAAAAGATCACACAGACATCCTCAAACATCTGCACAGAAGGAAAACAGTTCTCTGTAAATAGATGCGTGTACATTTGAAAATACAATGGGGATATACTTTTTTTCTTACATGGCATTGTAAAACAAATTATTTTAAATATAAACTATGCCTAGTTTACAATTATATGGAGAGCTATCTTTTTATGCTTTTGTGATCAACGAGGAATCCCTCTGAATGTCCTCTTCTGTTCTTCTTTCTCTTAAAGCGTGTTGGGGCAGGGGGCACAGCCAAATTCCAGCTCAGGCCCCTGAAGGTCATTACATGCTACCTTTTTCTGCTACACCACAATCCAACCTCGTGTCTTTTGCTGTCCTTGCATGTTCTATGCTGCCTTTATTTTTCATTTTTTGGCCAAATGATGTGGTGGTTGTGGGGTGTTTGTTCGATTCAACAGCCCCTTAAGACTTGTGGAACACACAAGACTGTTTCTAACCTGTGGGGAAGTGACACATGGAAGCCACATAAGCACACCCAGAGTGGCTTGATATTTGTTGGGGAACGAAGGCCTTTTCTCTTTTGATTTGACATGTATGGTGCTGGATTTGACAGGAGACACACCTCCAAGAAGAAATGCGGGACTCTGAAAGTCATTAAGGAATTAAGTGTGCAATGCTGTGGTTTCATGTTTTTTTTTTTTATTTCAGAGCAATCGCTTTCAAACACACGTTATTTTTTAGATTAAGGATCCGCTCGCCCTCTCAGTCCTGATTTTGATCACAAACAGGGGGAGCTTCATCATAAATCACTGATCCGATCCAGCCGCACAGTATATATAACAGCCAAAAAAATGCTCATCGAGGTCGTCTTTGAGTTGTAAGAGAGGCTGGAACTCCTGCAGTGTTTTCAAACATTTTGATTTGAGGTACTGTGAAGAAAAAAATGCTTTGCATTTGCGTACGTGGGGTGATGATGAATCCTCACACATGGCCTTTTTTTTTTCTTTAAAGAAACTTTTCTTCCTTTTGCTTGCCCTCCAGCTCAGTCCCTACCAACACAGTGGCATAGTACAGTACGACATGGACTTACCGTGCACCCTCTCGTCTGACAAGAGAACAGTCTCCAGCCAGAGCCCAAATAGAAAAGAGTTCATAGTCAGGGGAGGAAAGTGCACACCTTCCTCTATTCTTGTAAATATCCTGGTTCTTGATTTAAGAGCCGTCTCGTTATCACTAGAGTGCACCATTGATGGCTGGATCTATATTTTGTAAGAAAAAGAAAGGACAAAAAAAGGAAAAGAAAGAGCCCCCTCCTCCCTGATGTTCTCACGATGTACAATATTGCACGATGACGAAGCATTATGAAAAAAAAAAAAAGGGGGGCTGTTGCATTTCAGTTTCTCCATTCGGATTGAGACTTATTTTTCCTGTTTTGTTTCCTTGGAAGCAAGCATCAGCAGTATAAAAAGCATGGTTATTTATTGTGACAGTGTCATGTTTCTTTGATTAAAAAAAAGTGGAAAATCAAGATGGCTTGTGTCATGTCTCTCTGGTTTTTGAAAACTGCACTTCATTAAAGGGAAGGGTGATTCCAACATTTTTAAATTCAGTGTGATTCCAGTATTTGTTAGGATGTTCAGAGGCAAATTAGCCATTTTTCCATAATCACATACACACATTTGCAGATCCAAGAGTCAGACAAGATTGTTTTTTTAATGTCAGAAGTTATTCTAATTATGTATTTCCCAAATTATTCTTTGAAACAATTTTATTGATTCTGATACAGAGACTAACAACTGTACCAATGGTCCAGTATCTTACAGAAACACTATGATTACTGTATGAAATATGGCTACAATTTTTAAGGTCTCTCAGCTGGCGACAATGTTGCGTAGAGCTCTAGTATTTTCACATCAACTCAGTGAACTGAGGATTTATTCTGACACAGTTGATTGTTGAAAGACAAACCACAACTGTGTTGGTGAGTTTTATTTACTTTGTATTGAGTATGAATAGTTAGAATGAGTTAAGGGTATTAAGCTCCTCTTAATTTTGTAAAAGAAACTTGAGAATTTCAGGAGCTGTACGGTTGAATCCTTCTGCTTAGTGAGGAAATTCATTCAAAGAATATTTCCTTTCTTGACATTTTTTGTGAGTATCGGAATATCAATACTGCAGTACCAATCCACCAATCCCTACCTCTTAAAAATGCTAATATAGGCAAATGCATTACATGGTAGCATCTAAAAGCATTTATTTTCTAGAATAGAAATGAAATATTATCATGACAGGGCATACTTACTCAATAGCACTAAAAACCTGCAACATTCCCTCGATGCTTAATATCTAGTTTGACCTGACTTTGACAAACAATAAGTCCCAAAAATTATGATTGTAAAAGAAACAAAAACCTGAACACATACTTGTATAGTTATATGTCATTTATGCATTCCAAAATGAAGTATGGTTTCATACTTCAGCAGTGAAAAAAATACAAATAAGTAGTTCAAACAGTTTGATTTCAGAGCTCCCATTGAGAAGATGAATCAGAAAGAGAGCTGGAGCATTGTCCACAACTGTTGGACTGCTTAAATGTACCAGTTAACTCACTAAATACAAAGGCCTTCAAGAGCATTACAGTTTGGCAGGTAAGAGAACACACTGAGGGTTTGTGATGCTATAAACAAGATAGAGCATAATTTCATCATTTGCTGCAACAGTCAAGGAGATTCAAAAAGTTTAACTGCAAATTTGCCCATTGGTATTTACAAAATATAACTGGTTCAGTAAAACTGGTGAGCTTGAATGGAACATACCATGACACACAGGAGGAGGAAGAGGTCAGGACACGTGCAGTAGGATTTTTCCCAGGGAATTTAATAAGCAACAATCATAACCAGATTAAAACGTTTGTAAAATGTCCATCCTGTTTTTTTTTCTTAAAAATGGCTCCACAAAAGAAGCAAAGAGCAACAAACACAAAGGAAAAAAATAACATGTTTTTTTGAGTAAGACCTACATACAATGAGCTTCAAATCATGACTATAAAGGTATTTAAAACCTTCTAAGATGTCAGTGGTGTGTGTGTGTTTGTGTGTATGTGTACATGTGTGTTTTAAGAAAGGTCCATAATGTGTCCAGGAAAGCTTTAGAGTCACAGGAGCGGTGTGCGGAGGGTGGGGAAGGTATACGGAAGAGTCTGGCCCATTTCTTTACAGTCTTGACTTCACCTTCACCACTTTCCTTTTTACCTGAAAGACAACAAAGTTTGAACTCAGGTCAAAAGAGCAAAGACAGGTTCGAGCATACGCTCTTCACAGTGACCATCTTAACAGAATGATGATCCAACACTGATGCAATCATCTGTGGCTTGTTGCTTCAAGAATGAGACTGTTTGGTATTAATGAAAAGCAACCTTGACAGAAACTTTCAATGTAAGATTGTGTCTATTCAGCAAGAGATTTCCTCAAACGTAGATGACTATTGCAGATGATGGCAGAACTTAAAATACAGAAGCTTAAGGAACCATAAACAGACCTGTACCTATAACCCCAATTCAAGGAAAGTTGGCCAAAAATATTAAGTAAATCAAACAGAATCTAATACTTTGCTATTCTTTTTTGATTTGTTTTACCTCATTAACTTATTTTTGTAAATGTATGCTTATTACTTCACCAAGGCAGTTATTTATTTTGTCCCCTTGTTGGTTGGATTGTCAGCAGAATTAGAACTTGGATGGAGGATGGGTCTCAGCCCGGAACAGACTCCCTCAACTTGCGGATTGTGTGGATCTGGATTAAGACACGTTTCCTCACTTTCTTTAACATTAAGAGAAAGGGCGACATTTTCATTAATTTCTTACGGAATAATATATGTATATTGATGTCCATACACACACACAAACAGTTAGTTGGATTGTGTGAGGGGCAGTTCACCAAAACATGGCAGAGCCGATAAACTATAAAGCAAGACCTGCCTATTTCTGCCTAAAATGGTTTCAGAAACATATTTTAGTGAACTGTTTAGCTGTAACAGACAAAGGTTGTGAACTAGAGGCAATATTGTTCCTGTATTGTGAAAACCGGCTGGGAGACTGATCAAACTGAAAAAACAAGGCAGCACTGATCAAATATGAATCACGATCCCGTTCATTGTCTATTTCTCACCTAAGCTCTTTTCAGAAACATATTTTAGTGAACTGTTTAGAAGTTATATGATATTGTTTGGAACAAGCTAGCTGCCTCACTGTTTCCACTTTCAAAACCAACTTCTAGCCAAAACTAAACTCTGGTGGAATCTGGTTTTCTACTGTTTGACTGAAAGAAAATCACACTGCCACACTTATTTTTCTTTTTTTTTCTGGCACCAATTTCAAAAGTGTTTCCGTATTTCTGCTGCACAGACAGCCCAGTCTATGCAAAGGCCATCTTTCCTGCTGTGAATTACTTCCTTAAGTGGCTGGCATCTATAAGTGAACCTTGTGGCTGGATAAGCGGTGTTTACACACAACCTGGACTAAACCAACTCACTGCCAACCAGCCTGACTTGTCTCCACTGTTGGAGTCTCCCTGTCTGCCAGAAGGAACTTCCTCTGGGCTGGACTCCAGCTCTATCTCAGTATCCCCCTCGCTGCCCAGGATGAGGGCACCTGTCCCTACAGCTCTCCCCGTCTCTTCTCCAGACTCCCACTTTTTCATGTTTTTATTCTCCCTGAAGAAGAAGAATTGACATGTAAAGGATCTCTGTGGAATCTAAGGATAAGAGGTGCACACTACAGTTCAAGTTACCACTTGTCAATTTATTTTTTTCCCCCTCATTGTTCCTTTTTCAATATACACGATAGTCTGAGTTACCAAAGTCACCTTCTGTGACACCATTTCTAAGCTTCTCTCTCACCTCTGCAAGTCAATCTGTCTCTTTGTCCCTTCATCATTCTGCTGCTGTTTTGACATCTTGCTGTTCACCGACTCTGCTGATGGGTTGGAGTTGGGGTCAGCTGCTCTCTTCCTGCCTCTGCCGGCTCCACCGCCCGTTGGTGCTGCTACTCCCTCTTTTTCGGCCGCCGCAGGAGCAGCAGCAGCTGATTTAGGCGGGCGGCCACGTCGTTTGACAGGCGACGCTTCTGTCTCGGCGTCAGGGGTCGCGTTCTGACTCGCCTCATCCTGAGAATGACAGTAAAGCTTAGTCAAGACAACTCTCTAACATTGCCGTATGTGCGGATCCAGCTGGCGTCCGTTTGAGCTTACCTTCTTGACCTCATCATTTTTGATGACCGGGTTCTCGTTGTTTTCCTGCGCTCGACTCTCTGATGACTCAGTGGCAGCATTGCTGTTACTACAAGAAACGGTCAACAATCACTCAGTTGAAGAAAGCGTTTTTTCTTACTGGTGCTGGTGCATGTGTGTGTGCGTGTATACCTGTTCTTGTTGATGGTCGAGGAGCTCAGCGGGGACGAGTTGGTGCTGGTGTTACTGGCTGTGTCTGAGGCTGTGGTGGTCTTGGTGAAGATCCTCCTCCCTGGTACTGTCAGAGGCTTGTTCACAGCTGCCAACACTGGCGCTGGTTTAGGCTGCAGAAAGAAACATGGGGGTTGGAAGGTGTCGTTATTAAACTGTTAATTACATTGTGCGTAAAAATAATCATTGAGTAGGCTTGAAAATATCACGAAATTCTCTCTGCCTCCACTCATTTAAAACTATGCACGTCACAATTGTAACCAGTGTTAACCTTTAATGTGGGTTGCTCAGTAACTGAGAACAATATTAAGTGGTGCTCCTGTTTATAGAGCTGCATTTACCTTTCCACTGAGCAGCATTTGTCTCATCTCTGTCGACAGATACTCTTTGTCATTTTTGAATTCCTGCAAGAAGAAAACGCATCAGAAAAACTTTGATAAGAATAAACTGCCAAACAACGAAGGTTGTGAGTTTGGCTTACTTCCCACAAGTGTTTGCCAACATTTTTCTACCGTCATTCTTAATTTGTGTTAGAAATGTTAAAATGTTCTGAGACTCCTTTCTTTGTCCAAGAGGAGATTAAACGTTTGTTGCTTGCGTTTGTTTTGAAATCACTTTCATATTCCACAAAGATAAAGATATTATTTATATGTGTGTGTTTGTTTGTGTATGCATTACCTTGTCCTGTATGAGGAAGAACTTGGTGGGTAGGACAGGGTCTTTCGGAGAATCCAGGTGACAGGCAGTGCTCTTGTTGGCGATGACGAAGAGGGCAACATCACAGACAATATACAGCTTCTGTAACCACAACAACAGAACAACTGTTAGATAACGATGATAATGATGTTTGACCAGCGTTCTGGTTTTGAGTGATGTATACGGCACGTTTCAAGCACTTGCAAGGTTGCTAAACAAATATATTTCCAGACTCTAAAACCCTTCATCATCACATCTAAATTGCTGCTAAATGCCATTTTCAGAATTCCTTTACAAGCACAGAAGTCAATGTATATCTTTCACATTTTTATGTTACCAGCTGTTTTGATAAGGATTATATATCATGCTTGCTTATTTCAACACAAGGAAATCGAAATAAGACAAGAAGACTGTTTTATTTAAGTTTGTTTTGCTGGTAGATGGAACACCAGATTAAAAATAAGGAATGTGCTTGAATTACAAAAGAAGCTTGATTTTATTATGTTGAAATTATGATGGTTAAAATTATACTATCATGTTTACAGCCATACTTTATCAAAATCAGCATCATTATCATCATATCTGTGACAATTCACTTTGTTAATTTTCCCTTTTATTTCCAAGCACAGGCCCAATAAACATGCTGTATATCACAGCTTTCAATCAATTAATCTTTAGTTGTATAGTGCCAATTCACAACAAAAGACATCTCATTACACTTGAATTGAGCAGGTCTTGATAAATTTATTTACAGAGACCCATCTTTCCCCCCCCATGAGCAAGCACTTGGAGACGGTGGCGAGAAAAAAAATGCCTTTTAAACAGGCGGAAACCTCGGAGCAGAACCGGACTCAATGGTGGGCGGCCATCTGCTTAGACCAGTTGAGTTGGGTTTGAATCAGTTTGTCAACGTTACATCTGTTCCCCAACTAGTAAACAATTTTATGAATTGAAATACATTACGGACAGCTGCTTGTTTTCCTGAAGAGCTGTTAACCATTACTCCATCGTGCAGGTAATCTCCATGGGTACACACACACGCTTACACACTCTGAGGTCTCCAGACAACACGATCCACTTTGAAATCTTGCACATACCTGACTTAAAAGTTCATTCAAAGGACACTAAAACTTCAGGTTTGTGTGTCTGGCTGTGCGCTTATTGATTTTCTACTCCTTCAACTGTCTGTTTGCTGCACTGAGTAGGCATGTGTGTGTATGCGTGTGTGTACCTCATTGGCCTTTGCATCTTCAGGACACTGTGCATCCTTGGTCTGTTTGATGTTCTCGACCATCTTTCTAAGAAAGGCATGACTGTTGTTCTCATTCTTGGTCATCAGCACCTCCAGCATGAACCACAGGCACCTACACACACAAACACATGCACAATAAACATAGTATATGTCACCGCTTTGACTTTGTAAGATAAGAGAACTGAATGTTTTTAAAACAACATATTTTCATGCAATACAACATATTCACAGTAGTTCAAGACGTACTCTTTGATGTCTTTGAGCTGTTCATATTCATGTGGTTTTGTAAAGTCTGGGTCGTGGGCCAGCAGGTGGATCATATAGGGAACGACGTACTCAGGAAGGAGGGAGACAAGTTTTTCTGGAAGAAGAGAGTAGAGAGAAATGTTTACGTTTGGCTGAGGTAGATAAATTGGTGCATTGATGAGAGAAAAATGCGATAACATAAAATTTTTTAAATTTGCCCTTTTTTAAACATTTATTGAGATTTTTGTAAATTAGTAAATTAACATTTTTCTTTTTTTGTTCATGATGGCATTGCTGTTAGTTCTTTCTCACTTTGTTCTACACTAGTTACACCTGCTTGCTTTGTGCTGTGTCATGTGTCTTGTTTGGTAACTTGTATGCATTATGCACAAAAAACCAAAAGCAACGAGTGCCATGACAACAGACTTAGCATAGCAAACAAATCACGGCAGATATGAAATGTGTAACAAAAACATTCAGTGAAGAGACAACAAACTTGCAGTAACTAATGGAAACTGACTAGATATTTAACTCCAAATATTTGCATCACACTAGTGAATGGAAAACAGACATTCATTCACATTTTCTTTCGCAGATTCTTTCTTTTGGAAATTCTGCATTTCTGAATTTAAAGGGAAACTTGGTTTTGTGATGTTTTAGAATCAAACCAGCTGTCTAATTACGCACACATTACAAAACTTTAGACCTGCGTTCTGCAAAATCACTACAGCAGCCGTGTGTAACAGTGGAAACCTCCACAGGTGGAGCACTGACCCTGAGCGAGTGGGTTTTGTTTGATGTACTCTCTGCGGACGGAGATGTTTTTGAGGAGGCACTGTCGGGCGTGGGCGCGGCGCTCCTTCACTGGGTCCTTGGCACACAGGGCGAAGACAGCCAGGTACTCGAGGGGCAGCATCAGTTTGACGAGTGCCAAGTGCAACTTCTGAGCAAAGATCTGACGAACCTGGTAGCACTCATCCTGCACATGGGAAGCAATGTTTCCTTTTATTGATGTAACACACTGCAAATTAACTTTCCCACATGTAAAAAAATTGCTTCACAACAGGCTTTTTTCTTAATGATCCGTTAACGGCTCCATTTGGTCAGTGAGCCAGCATGCATAACAACGGGACCAGAAGCAGCTAAATGGAATTATGCGATCATTAATTTTATCATGTTCGCCTGTGCTTCTCAGACTGTGACATGTCAAAATGTCCTCTGTTAAAGAGGCTTGTAAAACAGTGAAGTAAAGGTGAGACTGACATTGATAACAAGGCCGCAGAGCTGGAACTGTTCAGGTGTGATGATGTCATGGTAACAGGGCTCCTGGGCCAACTTCATAATGGCTCCACCTGCGGCCAGCCTCAGACGAGACATGTCAGACTTACTGCAAGGAGAAAGACAGAACAAAAAGGGAACAGAGGATTGGGAAAGAAGACAAAAAACTGTATTAACTGAAAATGGCAGATTTTCCCCCCTCAGTTTGCACATTAATCTGTAATAATTGATTTGTCAACTTAACCCAATGTTAAAAACATCTTGTTTTTTAAAGATATGTTAGCTCTTATTGAATGAATGAAAAACTGTCATACTAGATCTTACTCCCTAACAGTTCTATTAAAACGGAATGAACACCGGGTTACCTGATCTTCTTCTGCTCTGTCAGGTCTCCCTCGCTGACCAGCATTGCTGACAGCAGCCGCAGGGTGGAGTTTGCTGACTTTGATTGGTTGTTTTTCATTCCTAATAACCAACGCACAAGCAGCTTGATGGCTTGCACCTGTGGGAACAAGAAGAGCATAAATAATAGGCAATGAGTGGAAGCATCTTAGATTGACTTTGAATATCTTCAGCCGGAAATTGCAAGAAACAACACATTCACTATTCAGCCAATTGAGAGAAAAGGCCAAATGTGTATGAGAACTTAAAACATCCACGAATGCGCCTGCTGATTACAAAGATCGTAACTCAAACTGTGGGCTTTAGAAAATAAGGGTGAGCGTATCAACCCCAAAATATCAATACGACCAATACTAGACCTTTGTAGATCAATTCAAGAGTCAACTGGATCAATATATAAAAAGGGATCTGTTCAGATTCACGTTCTATGTTGTGCTTATTTATTTCTCTTTCTTCAACGAGTAGAGCGGTCTAGAAATGTTCCGTCACGTGAAAACATGCAAGCTTTCCACTTGCTTCTGCAGTATTCTGCTGTTGTGTGTGTGCAGCTCGCCCCAGTGCGCATCCTGACCACTACTTCAATCTGACATGCAGTAACAGCTGAAAGCAAGAGCAGTGTTGTTTGGAACTATTTCACAACTGTAAATGAAAATGTAGCAAACTCTGATATTCAAACACTTAAAACTAAATGAAAAAAGAAACACAAGAAAGAGAACACAGATGCCTCATCAGCACCCATACTCCCGACACTGAGACAGAGTTCACTGTCGGAGTCTTTTCAGAGAGGCAGGGAATATCCAAGTATATACAGTAAAATAAATGTTTTAGTAAAACTGATTAAATATAGCATACTATACTCAGACATCCAAATAGTATACTGAGCCCATTGGAAGATCTTTCCTTTGTTGTGAGTTATGCCTATAGCCCACTGTTGTTGTTGTTGTTATGTCCAGATAAGGCAAAATGTTTTCTCAACAGTGAACAGTGTGATTCTTACCCATTATTAAATACAATGTTTTTTCATGACTTTCTTTGTATTTTAATTTAATTTTGATTTTTTAAAAAGCAAAAATTAATAGCAAAATTGAACTTTATCTAACTTGTGCAATGGTACAAATAAGAAAGTAAATAGGGAAACATTTGCCAGTAGGTTACAGTAGCCTAGATGCATTCGGCATTTGGTCAAGTATTTCATAATATTCGGCTTCAGCCGAGAATTTCCATGTCGGTGCATCCCTACTTCTCACCTTAGCTAGAACCTCAGGTGACACTTCCTCATCGGTGGTCCACAGCTTGCCATTCTTGTTTCCCACCGACTACAAAAAAAAAAAAAGGTGCATCACAGTAACATTCTCACTCTTTTCTTTGCTAATATACACACACACACACACACTAGCGACTTGATTTAACAAATTCTCAGTTTATTCAAGACTGGGTGTATTTTTTAAGAATTAAAAAGAGGCATTATTCATTGTTGTGAAAATACATTAAACTTTGTAATAGAGACAGAGCGCAATTAAGTCCCACCCAAACCCACAGGGGAAACAATTAATCGCTCCACACTGACTTTGGATTGTGTGAAGGCGCTGATCTGAAATCAAGCCTTTAAGAAGACAATTGGGGATGTAACTCTCATTTAACTGAGGCTATGTGCCCTATTATCAACAAATAAGTAGTGATTAGATTTGGTAGTTTAGCAAGACAAACTGGAGAGGTTGAAGCTAAGCAAAGTCTGGTTTCGCTCTCTGTTGGGTTAAATGATGGTCTTACTGGAGATTCAATAAAACAGATTTAAATATCAAAGTATTTCACTTCTGGCCATTTCATAGGATCCTTGAAAGTAAGGCGAGCAAAAGGGAGACTGTTCAATTGAGTTTGTCAATAAACCTTCTTCCTCTCTGGTCGACATAGGGTGCTAAAATAATCCCTCAACATGCTGTACTCCAATGATTTTAGCTTGCTGAGGGAATTTGTATTTCAGCCCTTGGTTGCATAGTGTGGCTCCAATTACCGTTTTCCCCTCTGGTGAGCCTGGTTTTCAGAGCGTGACATGTTATGTTCCGTCTTTCTTATATGTGCAACTGTCTGTTTAGTTCATCGTTTTATCTCAACTCACTCTGTCATTCATGAGCAGGTCCTTGACAATGAAGTTAGCCACAATAGACTTCATCGGTGACGCAAACTGATCTGGAGCCAGCATGGAGATGTGGCCCAGAGACACGAGGGGAGTGATGAGCTGCTCTGGTACGTCCGCATTCAGACTACGTGACAGAGGCTGCAGGTGAGGGAGAACAAAACAGCATGAGCGCACTTGAGCAAAGAAATGTCAAAGATGAAATACGGATGAAAAACAGGGGGACAAGAAAATTATTTAAAATGTATGATAAATCAAATCAGACTTTTTGAAATCCTGAAATAATTCTGTTAGGAAACGATCCCCTACCTCAAAAATCTGAGCCAGCTGTACTTCCTTGTTGTTAAAGATGGCATGGATACAGTGAACAGCCTGCTTGGCCTGGTGAGGTGTTCCCCGCTTGGCTTTCTGATGCAGGATGGGAATCAGAGTCCTGATGGACACAGAGGAACAGACATCAGGACGAGTTGCACAAAGAAGATGATTAATTTCAGTCAATCCAAATGTGTAAGCATGGCAAATGCTCCAAGTGTGGACTCCAGTCCTTCTGGTCCTTCTCCTTTTCCTCTTCATTGTTCTCATGTTTGAATGCAAATGTCCTTCATCTGGAGATAGTTGGCTTAATCTATTCTCTTTTCAGAAATACTTTTTGTGTCTGTCACAATTGATAACCAAATACAATCCCAACATTACAACCATTGCAATCAAAAACAGACATTTAAGATCAGACTGCTGTTAAATACAACGTCCACTGTCATTCACTTAAAAATATGATATAAATTCTCTCTTACGATCTTATTTGTTGTAGCTCTGTCTCGATCTTCTGCCCTGTGTTTCTGAATATCTGGATGGCTGCCTCAGCCACTTTTTCATCCTCCATCTTCAAACACTGAAGCAGAGACTCGTAGGTTTCTGCCGAGTGGAACGCTGTGGGGTGGGTGAATGACAGGACCTAAAAAGGAGTCAAACAGGGTGAATGTATTTTCTTTCTAACATTCATCTGTTCAATGATCATAGTACCTAGGCACATTGTGTAATAAATAGATTATTTGGGGCATTTATTACAGGATGCTTGCATGTTACATACCTTGAGTAGCTCCAGCCCAGAGCGGATGGCTGTATCGGGGGTAACACCCTCCTCATCGTCATCAGCTGTGCCCTCAATGGATTTGTTAAGCAGCTTCACCAGAGCACTGAAAGACAAACATGACATATTAAAATCATCCCTGTGTTTAACTAATCTAAACCCATGCGTGTTACAAGACAGAAATTGCATTTCTAGATATCTTAGAACATTAAATCAATTACTGGACCATATAGACCCTGGCACACTGCCTAACTTTAGCAATAGAAGTCATTCAGTACAAGCTTTTCCGCTCTCATGGTGTTTTTCCATAAAGCAGAAAGGGTTAAACCTGCTCCTCATCTGAGGCCTGCAGGTACACCTTCCCACCACCAGGTGTCTCAGTGAATGAGAAGAGCCTGTTTATGGTATTACACAATGACACTATCACTGAGATAGTAGAACACAGGCTGCTGATCTGTCTTATGACTGCCTCTTTGTGTATTGTACAAAAAGACACTTTTATCTAATAGAACAGGATTTACACAACAATTTCATCCCTTTCAGTTTGGTATCAGAGTTTTGATGGGAACAGGTAATAACATTTGAAGTCTGTTGAACACGTCAGGATGTTTTCTGACCTGATGGCCTCAGAGTCGATGTGGACGGGGGCGATGCGCTCCAGCAGGAATTTAACCATCTCCAGGAACGGGTTGGTGGGCTGTTTGGGAAACGTCAACTTCCGAGTGATCTCCCTCTTCACACAGTACAAACAGGACACCATTAATATCATCATTCACAGATTTGTGTTTATATGTCCTCGTACACATTTACTCCAAGATTTGCATTAAAAGAAAATTCATTTCCAACGATTTTGATCATCAATAATAGTTTCAGTAATTTTTTAGGCAAAAATGACAAACTTTCTCTGTTTTCCGACTTCTTAAATGTGAGGATTTGCTGCTTTCTTTCTTTTCTTCACATTTTATAGACGAAATGATTGAGCATAAAAAACATTAGCAGGATAATTGCTACATAGTTATAAGTTGCAGCTCAATTTGTTGCAGAGCACAAACATTTTTTAAGTTGATCCTCGAAAATATTGATAAAATGAACCATTTTCAGTAACATTTGTGGTCAGTGTGTTAACAATGTTAAAATGTGTGCATGTGTGTGTCTGTCTAAGAGAGAGGTCAGCCTGCCTAAGTATACATGTTTAAATGACTAGTGTTCAGTGTCCTCTCACCACACAGATCTCAGCCTGTTTACAGGAGCAGGTCGGGCTGATGAGCATCTCCAGCTGGACCCTGAGCTTCTCGTCCTCTCCAAGAACCTGGTTGAACTTCTTCATGAAGTCCTGGGCTTTACCAGCGTCTGGAAGATTCTCTGTAAACACAAAGAAGAGCTAGGATTAGAGGAATTAACCTTAAACACTTTGAGAAAATGACGAAGCGTGTGGGTTGGATAAGAACATATTTGTGTGCTTTCCAACTTACTGGCAATACTCATCAGCTTCCCAAACATGGCTGTGTTGTTGGCCTCAGACTACAAAGGGAAAAAGAGAGAAATATGTCATAATTATGTAGGGACATTAGTATCTGAAGACACAGAGGTGATGGTTTGTTTTGTAGTACTGTAGCGGGTGTGTGCCAACTCACCACTGGCAGCTTGTGGAGGTCCAGTAGCTCTTTCACGAGGCCTCTGAGCATGTTCTGGCACTTCCACATCTCATTCAGAGCCCTGAAAACATACATCAATCATACAAAGAGAGATAAAAAATAAACAAACAGGTAAATTGGAGAGGTGGCATAAAAAAAAGATTATTACTATTTGACCTGTTAGTGTTTTCAATTAAGTGAATTTGTAAGCAAACATACAGGTAAGTGTCAATGTGTACAATCACAAAATTTGCTTTAAGTCAATAAGGTTTGCAGGTTTACTGACTTGACAGCATTTGTGTCCAGGCACGCGTACAGGTAGTACAGACACTTCATTTTCTCCTCTGTGTCGAGACTGTGAGGGACCATGTACTGAGCGAAGATCTTCTCTACTAACAACCTTCAGAGAGGAGGGGAGAGTTAATGTGAATTATAAGAAAACGGAATACACAGAAATGTCACTGTACTTTTTTTTTTTTTTTTTTTTTTAAAGATTTTTTGTGGCATAGACACCTTTATTAGCAGTAGACAGAGAGGAAACATGGGAGAGAGAGGGGGAGGTGACATGCAGCAAAGGACCTCCGGCCGGAATCGAACCGGGGTCGGCTGCGTTTTATGGCATGCGCTCTAACCACTCGACCACCTGCGCGCCAAATGTCACTGTACTAATAAAACTGATTGAATCTACCTCCAGTAATTCCATTTAGACTGAAGACCTGTGCTGTAATAACAACTAGAGATAGAACAATTATTGGCCTGGCCAGTTACCGAAGAAGATATTCAGCACATTTCTGATTATCTTTTTTTTTTTTTTTTTTTGTCCCATTGCTGATCAAATAAATCATTTAAAAAATGTTCTACTTTGGCTCCAATGCAGCATTCTTTCTCCGGGTTAATTCACAACTCTGAGGTCTCACTCAATGTCCCACCCACAACAATTTTTAATCTGATTGGTTACAGTCACAAGTAGCCTATCAACACCGAATAATCACCTAAATCTGCAAAGTAATTAGTTCCTAAAGTTATGTTTAAGGCCACCAGACTCATTTGAAAAAAAAAAAACAATAAGTTTACCACGTAGATCATTCTATTTATGCTCACTTGTCGTCGATGCTGTTCTGATAGTAGATGTGCAGCAATTTGTCCTTAATCCAGGTGATCTTCTGGGCAGACTCCTTCCCGGCCTCATGGTGCAGGCAGTATTTTTTATAAAGCTGAGCCAAGCCCATCATGGCCTCCTTACGCACACGCCACTACCGGAGGAGGAAAAACAGATCAGGGAGGACAGATTTAAATGAGGATGCAGCGAGGATGAAGAATACAACCAGGTTATTGTGATGCTCCATATATGAGAGTGTACTGGTCTCACCCTCTTGTCTAAGGTCCTTTCCCGTACGAAGCCCAAGAGCTGGTCATTGACCAAGTTGAGGTCTTTCTTCCCGGCATTGATGATGGTAACGATGACATCATGACGGATGGCTTCTTCTGGGTCATGGGAACGCACCTTCAGATACTCTGAGTGGATAATGAGCAGAAAAAAGACGTTTAACCCACATTTATGTTAAGAGGATCATGTGAAAGAAAGGACTGAATTAGAGGTGAGTGAAAAAGACACTGGGGCAGAAACTCTAAAACACAATTAAAGAGTGCACCTGTCAGGTCTCTGGCCAGGTCTGGGTGGTTCATGAGGCAGTGGCTGGCAAACTTTACACACTCTAGCCTGACTGGAACGTGGATGTCATTGAACCTGAAGAAAAAAATAATGAAATCGTCTGAATAATGCATCATATTTGGAAAAATCAAGTGAGCAAGCAAGTGACTGGTGGAGGAAATGTGTCTGAGTTCAACTATGCAGTTGTCTGACTAGGAAGACTACTGTTCACTTATTCATTCATCTTTCTGAATATGCTCACTTCCTGTAATGTCAAATCAGACAGCTATTTAACTATTCACTTTGACTGATTCTCCAATGACCAATTATCTTATAATTGACAGAATGCAAACATTGTTTCACTGGGCTGCTTTCACTTCCTATTTTCATTTCAGCGCCACATAGACATGCCTCCATCTCAAGACTTTTATAACCACCAGCCTCAAGACAGCACAGGGGAAAATTCCAACTGTGTCTTAATGAGTTAACCAACTCTTGGAAAATGTGGCATTTTCACAGGAATCAATTTAATTGTCTATTCAATAAAAATGTATCATATACTTTTCAATTAATTAGTCTCTCCTGAACTGGATCAGCTTAAAAAATCAATTTGCATTTGTGCATAGTGCAGTGCGCATGTAACTCACCGTCCTAAGAAGCACTGCCACAGTGGTCTGTTCTGTGAGGCCAGCTCTGAGTCTTTGGCCCCAAACAACTTAGCTAGCAGCCGTACAACAGCTAGACGCTCCTCGCCATCATTGCTCTGCACACACAAAAAACAAACGTGATAAATGTACTCCAGTTAGAAAAACTCTGGTTTGACACCTGGACAACATGTAGCACATTTGCATGCAGAGCCAGGATGATCAGTGTTGCTACTATTAAGAAAATCATATCCATCAGAGCAGAAACTGAAAAAACTAATATTTGTCAAATACATTTATAAACAGTCTGCTGATCAGGCAGAGTGGGCAGCTCTCATACTGCTGCTGCTTCTAGATGTGCCACAGAGGCATTCTTTAATGTGGTTGTAGTGTTGCAACCCAAGCAACCATCAGCACTTGGTTGTTTTCTAGCATTTTAGGTCGACCAAAAACATGGTTAAGCTGACTAACGACTTCAAATTGCCCGGAGGTGTGAGTGCTGGCGTGAGTGTTGGTCCTGTCTCTATATGTCAGCCCCGTGACTGACTGTCACTTTAAAATCTGGCAGTTTGTTCACTGCCCTTAAATATTGTCTTACAAATGATTCAACAGTGACTTACGTACTAAAGATGTAGTGTCAAATTCGAGTTGTGAATCAAGTTAGTGATTTAACTTCTTTGAGCCGGACATCAAGACAAAGTATTCTCCTGTACAATGAGATGAGATATACTGTATTTTGGGGGTGACTGTGTGTTTTGTTCACCTTAAGTTTGAACTCCAGCTGTGGCATGACAGAGGTAAGCAGCATGGGGTCAATAGCAAACAGTTCCTGGATGAGATCAAAGACGTGCTCCGACAGGTCGCTGACTGATGACTTTCCCATCACTAAAACCTGATTGAAGAACTGATGGAGACAGAAACTTTGTTTAAGAGGACGCACTTGAGATACAAATAGCATTTAATGTTGACAAACTGTGAAAAAAAAGTGAGACATGGAGGCTGCTACTCACGTTTGCGATGCATGTCTCTATGGTCTGGACGGTCCTCTTCAGCAGCGTCTTGGCAAGATCATAAGCCTGCTTGTTCAGGTTCTGGTCCAAGTAAAGTTAAACACTGATCAGTTCAAGTGACAATGAACATCTTAACTCAACATTCACAGGGACACAGAACTTCATGCTTTTGGTCAATGTCCAATATGACGTAGGGCTGGGCGATATGGACTAATAGTCATATCCCGATATATTTAGGCTGAATATCGATATACGATATATATCCCGATATTTTTATGCAAAGTGAGAGCAAATGTTCAGTCAAAATCAAAGCCAAATATGACATGTGGGTGGGAATTTCGTCATTTTAGGGGCAAGTCCATTTGGCCTTCACTTTTTTATTTTTGGCAGGGGCACCAAGGCCACTGAGTAAAATTTGTTGATTTACCTTTCAGACATGGATAATAAGACATGGATTATGTATTAAAACATTTTTTAAATACCAATATCAAGTTAATGTTACATTACAAAACAGTTTTTTTAAGTAGGGTTAGAGTGAGGTGAGTTTTGTGACACCACAATGAATATTAGTGTTATTGAATATTTCTCCTAATAGAAATTCCCCAAAATTATGGCAAAGCACATTTTTTCCAAACAAAAAAATTGTAGAATAACCAGCAGGAGACCACTGATGTGTGGAGTGATTTTGGTGACACTACACTCTGAATAATAGTGAAGTTATTGAATATTTTTTGTATTTTCTCTTTTCGGTGTTGCACTTTGTAGACGGTCCCTGCGCCCTCGTCTCACAGACGGCTGACCATACAGACCAGAGTTAATGTCCAGACGCTCATTTTGATGAAAATACGGTTGTAGCTCGTTGTCTTCCTCACTACAGTAGGAAAGAGCCGTCGTTTGTGTTTTAACAAGGTTTCACTTATGAGTTATTGATCCGGGAAGTTCGAATCTGTGAATATATTTCCAACTTTACCGGACTAAATCCTACCACATAAGTCAGTCACGTATCATGTCAAAACCGGCTGAGCTTGCTCGCTGTGCTGTAAGTTTCGTTCTTCTGTTTTGAGACGCTGCTGCTGTTTGAGAGGCTTTCACGTGAGATCATCGTGATGATGAGACTCCACCTGCGTGAACCGCGAATTCACTGAAGTTACTGTGAGTGACTACTGTGCACTCAGGTGGCTGTAATTAAAGGGAAGCTCGCTACGCTGTCCGGTGGCCGTGCGATGACTTTTTTTCACGGGGCATCAAGGCCGAAGTGTGGGGCAACGGCAGCCACCAAAGTGTTTGTTGAAGAGTGCCGGAGTGTCTGTTCCAGCCCCTCCCCTCTCTGTGCATGAAGGAGGAGGGGCGGGGGGAGCTGTGCAGAGAGCTCCGGGTCAGCGGCTCGCCCGGAGCACGGATCACAGCGCAAATTTGAACTATATCGATGTATGCGATATGGTCTAATTCCATATCACATTTAAAAAATATATCGATATAAGTTTTATATCGATATATCGCCCAGCCCTAATATGACGGCAGTTAAGAAATTTGTACAGCCCACTGTTGTCATTTTCTCAAGACAAAGAAAAATTTATAAGCATAATTGCCTCACAGTCATATGCCTCAGTGTACTAGTTCAGTTGCAGTTCACACCAAAGTCTCATCAGTCATATATAATACATGCAATGAAGACTCTAAAGGAGGAATTTAATAAAAGGTATTAACTGATTTCTTGGCCAAAATGGAGGTCATCACTACATTGACATGGATATTAGCATATTAATTTTTGAGTTATGGCCAAAATTGTGTTTTGTGAAATCACAGTAACCTTTCACCACCAAAATCTAATCAGTTCTGCCTCAAGGCCAACTGGACGTTTGTGCTAAATTTGAAGAAATTCCCTTAAGACGTTCCCAAATATAGGACAGCGAAATGAACTGAAAACCAGAAAACATAGTGCCTCAGGACATGGCTCTCACTGGCGTGGGTGCATCAAAAGAAGCTATTCATTAAAGTTTAGAGTTATAAGGGTTCTCTTGTGGTTAAGGCGGCTCAAAATAGGTTTCCATTATTAGAAAGCAAAGAGGAAAATAAGACGAAACTTCAAAGTAGCCGCTGGTTTTTTGCAAAGGTCTCACACAGAAATCAAGTGTTTGTGCTAAAAATCTGATCTAGATTTTCCCAATCATCAACTTATATACATGCTGTAATCAAAAGACAAATAATACCAAATGACACATAATACATATGAATGCGTTTGTGTGTTTCCCACCTTGTGTGCAGGGATGAGGTTGATGAGGATCGTGTCAAGCAGTTCCTGTGTTACTCCATCACCCTCCATGATGATGGAGCTCATCAGGTCCATCATGTGCATCTGCACCTTCTGGTTATGGCTGTTACTGTGGAGAGAGAGAAAGGGAGACAAGGACATTATGATCAAGTGTGACCTGATGGAACAAGGAAAAAAGATAAGCAAAATTGATAAAACACAGATAAAAGTCAGTAAAAACTTGTAACCAGCTGTAAACCTGGTATCTTATCAATCCGCATCTTTCAAACATGTTTTAAAAAAAAAAACGAGAATATGAAGAGAGGTCATCAATAAGCGTGACTGATCAAGCCAACTAGGATAAATAGTCCTGTTTCAGTATGTAGATAAAACAATATGAAGACATGAGGAGATTTTATCAAAAATTAAACAGCAGCAGTAAAACATTGGCCTTACTTGATAACAGAGAAGAGTGTTTTAAAAAGCTGGATGAAGATCTCGTTACAGTCCTCCAGCTCAAAGCAAATATTGTAGGACTTCACCCACGCCAGGTTCTATGGAAACAAAGAAATGTTACTCATTCACCAGAAGCTTGTTCTGACTGTCCCTCAAACCAAAGTGTTTAGCTTTAGCTCCTCACCTCCAGCAGGTAGAAGTATCTGTTGAACTGGGGGCTCTTGGTGTCTTCTAGTCCCTTTAGCTGTCTGGTGATGAACAGGAAGATGTCCTGCAGACAAGAAGGGAAAACATTTGTGCGTGATTGAGTACAATGTTTCTAGGTTAGCATTAGTGAGTGCTCAAAAAATAAAATGTGTTTCCTGACAAGCTCTCAAAGCAGCAGATTTTACCAGAGTGGGCGCTGGCATGTATAATCGTAATGGTTTGAAATGTGCGATGACAACAATTTTCTTGAGGTTACTGCTTAGCTACTTGATAAGGGATTTCATGCAACTGTCCATGGTCAGTTCCTAACCTTGAGTTTGTCATGGGAGGTGTAGGGGGCCTCGGGAGCATAGATCCTGAAGATGTCAGCCAGACAACAGGCCACCAGTAACCGTACGTCTTTATTGGGGTTCCTGAGGAAGAACTCTGAGGCGAGGTGGAGTGCCAGAGCGAGATACTGCTGCTTCTCCTCTTCAGAGTCTTGATCCATGTCCATGTAGGTTTTTACCACCATCTGTGAAACAGCGCGACAAGGGAGGACTGTGAGATAGGAACATCTTGGGCAGGCCAAATTTTAAAAATAGTGGAGTGATTTGAAAGCGCTTGACAGCTTTGATTTAAGAAAATACGGCATGCATCACAGCGTCAGTTTAATGGAGTGAAACATTAATGGGGAGATGCTGTGGCGAAAGGTTTGGACAGGAGTTCAACAGTTTTTTTATTGTGTGGTCAGAGCTCCTGCAGTGCAAAATGACCCTGAGACAGAATCCAATAATGCTACAGTTTCCCACAGGATGTCATGAGACTATGCTGGGTGCACCTCAGACTGTCTATGTGTCTATGACTATGACTGTCTATGTGTCTATGACTGTCTAAGAGAATTTTGCACATTTCAGAGTTAGATGAATCAATCTGGTGGACTTTGAGAGAAAAATAAAGAGGGTATATCATAAACAACATGGCCATAAATTAGAAAATTGTGGAAACTATAAAATCTAGAAAATAACTAAATCTAACACTAAGCTAGGGTTCTGCTGCCAGGTGATTAGACCAGCACTCACAAGAAGTACTCTACTACAAAGTTTTGGCAATACAATGTTAAAATAAACCTATTAGCTATAGTCAACAGTCATATCGACTGACTGGCGTGAAATGTAAGATCTTCGGCGCTCTTATGAGAGGTGAATTATTTTTTTTTAGCTCAATATGAGACTATGGTACAGCAAATTAGACGATGACAGACGACCAGAGACCCGTCAAGTACTGGGAAACAATGGTGCTAGCTGTCATTAATTGAAGTTGCTGGTTTCTGTTGCTCTGGTTTACTTGCCCACAACCCTGTTTGTTACAGATACCAAGCACACAAGATCAGGTCTAGTTTGATAAGTGATTTCAGTGTAGTGGCCACAACAGACTTGTAAATCACACTGACAACCACTTATTTGGAAACAAAATCATTACAATAAACACAGACGAATATTTTTTTCTGAGCTTGAAAAACACTTAAATAATCATTTATATTCTCATAATTTGACCCATAGTGTCCATTATTATCGAGAGCGGACAGGGAAAAGAACGGAATTAAGCATTTCTAACTGCACTCGGTAATTGTCGCGTCAGGACTTTCCTGACCCGGAAGCTGATGGAGGAGAGTTGAAATCTATTTTTAGCTTCCCAATAGAAATCCAGCTAAGCTAGCGGAGGTTAGATGCCCCAGACTATGTGCTGAGACCCTATTTGTACTGTTGCTGAAGTTTGGTGCTGTTCTGAGCATTATTTGTGGCTTTTTGGTGGCGGTTTATATTTGGATCCATTTACTGCAGTGTATTGTTGTCGTGCGGTCGTTTCTGAGGTTGATAAAACTCCGTAAATTAGCGGTCTGCTAACTTGATCTCTCAAGAGGGAGTCTAACACAGTTTCACGGGGATTTAGACCATGGATTAAAGTTACACCGGAATATCCCTTTAAGCAATTATCCACAGCACTTTATAATCTGCATCAGTAACAAGTCACTTGGCCTGACAGAGCTTGTCTACTAAAAACGACTGCATCCAGTTTCATGTGAAGGCATTAATTAGAGCAGAGACACTGAACAAACCAGAACCAAGGTATAGAGCGGCCCGGATGGGCTATCGGGAGTACTGGGAGAATTTCTAGTGGCCTGGAAGACTGGTTGGGCTGAAGTGTCAGGCCAGAGTTTAAAATGTTAAATTAAAAATGGATTATTCAGAAAGAAAAACAACACACAACAGCTTCAGTCCCTCAGAACCATAGACAGCTACCCCTGCCTGCACATCAACACATGTGATTAGTCGTCCGCACAAACACATCACCAAAACATTCGGCATGTGGAGTGCAAGGGGCTGCAGTGTGACCTGCAATATTTGCTGTCAAAGCTGACATTTTCCACAATATCAAATAGCTGTTATGGAGCTGCATGCATGAAGCACTTTAATACACCAGCTGTAAAACAATCAGTCCATAAGAGCACAAAAAAAATACATTAATATTTATTCCTGTTGCCTTGATTACAGAAGTGCCGTTAACCAACTCTTGAAACTGAAAACTTGACTGTCTTTAACTATTTTTGGGTGTATGAAACCATGACTAAGAGATATGTTCAAATCAAATCAATTTCATTCATGTAGCCCAACATCACAATCACATTGCCTCAATAGGTTTTAATGTTACTGGCCTCAACAGTAAACCTAAAACAAATAATTCAACAATATGCTTACAGTATGTGTGGTCTGTTGTAAATAGAGTACGTGTTGAGATTGGCCTGAACTGACGTGAGACTGTTGGCCTGAATTTACACCCCAGTCCACTTTGGATACGAGCCAAATGAGGCTAAAGCAATGTAGAGCTTAAGATCTCAGCTGAACCACTCAAGTGTGTGACAACCCCTTATCATCAAGAGTTACTGAATTCAATCCCCATAATGCATAATATTTTAATACTTTTTAAAGAATGCATTTGAGGTAAGAAACACATTACCATTACTCAAAGTGTACTGTGAATTTTTGAGCACTAAAGGCTTTTTATGGTGTATTGTAGATCCTAAATACATTTATTCATGTAGAAAATGACTTTACTACTGCTGATACAGGTTGGACCCTTTGTCCATTTGGATATTATCATAGCAAAGGTTAAAATGACTAAACTTATAAGCAATACACTATATCATATTTAAGCATTTTCCTCAGTCTAGAGGTTGAATACACACCAGTCTTATCAAAAATCTCAGTTCTTATGGATAGGCACCAGGACGCCACGCTTTGAACTACCACTTCCTCTACGTGAGTGAGGACTGAGTGTGTGTATACAAGAGTGAGTCGAAGCAGAGCAGCGGAGCTCACTATACAGCCAGGCAGCCAGCGGGGGTGGGGGATGGGCCAACAGCTCCAGCAGACTGCAGAGCACCACACTCACTCCTACACACACGTATACACACATACACTCTATCCAACCCTCCACCGTTCCAAGCTGAAACAGTCACAACCCAGCCGGTAAAGGCTCTCCACACAGACGAGTGTGTGGGCCTGTTGGGCTGCGAGTATGTGGCGTCTGCACCCTAAATTTCTAGTTTATTTCTGAAGTATTTTAGCTCAGTCTGATAAACAGTCGATCCAAAGACTAATTAACCTCTACCTTGATAATCGAGTTGTTTTAGTAATTTTTCAAGAACAAATGTAAAAAATGATTGAAGAGTCTTTAGGGTTATGGAGTAATGATTGGACAAAAAAGCAAACTGAAGACATCACATAGGGCTCTGGGAAATTCTCATGAGCACTGTTCTTTTTATAGTCTTGCCAATTAAAAGATTAATCAAGAAAATATTGGCAAAATAAAACTGTCTTTTAGCCCCATTTATAACTGCCTGTTAATACAAAATATATTGTGCTGCTTCTGCTGAATGTTTAAATGACATCCAGCCACAGTTTAACCCCGTTATTCATGCAAGCAGCTCTGATAACATCTAATAAACTGTTAACCGACAACCATTTCCTTTCCCTGGGAAGAGTCATAAACATAACATTTTACCCCTCATCCTTCATTACAATCAGACAGGTTAGGCAGGGTTTTGAACCCTTGGGCTACGTTAAAGCAAACATGAAAAAAAAAAATCAGCATGACAGTGGCTCCAACTTGATAAGGTACAATGCTGTCACAAAATACTTAACAATCATGAAAAGGTATCTATTAAGTTATTAAATACAAAATGTGCCCAATGGCTTGTCTACTGAGGTGAACTACAAGATATTGCTAGTGTGTAACAGAGTTCTCCACCTCTTCCGCAATCTGCATGTTAACATTTTTGAAATCCCTGTCTCTACCAAGCCCCCTGTCACAGCTCTGGCCTTTGAAGCCAATTTGGCATAGCGGCAAACCATGTTATTTTACATACATCATGTAATGCACAGGGGTCCTAAAGGACTTTTCCCATAAACTTACAATGTAAAAGAGCCTCACAATTAAACCAATATGACTGCAATCAAGCTACAAGAAGGCTAAACCAGAAATAAGCTGCTCGGCCAGTGGAAGTCTCAAGTGTGCATGCTCTATGTGCTGCACAATGTGGAGGATACACTAACAATCAAGATTCTCCCGTTTAATTGATTTTTCTTTTCAATAGTGAAGACTGGATGAGGCCCACCCACTCAGCTGTAGTACCCAACAACGAATCACCATAAACAATCTGGCAATTAGCAGCATTAGCATTCCCTACAGTGGCCAGTGAGGATATCATCAAATGTTATTGCAAAATGTCTCCTTAAAGCAAATGCATTCCCATCACATTCATTCAAAAAACAAATATCCAGGAAGTCCTGCTTTCTGCAGTAAAATATAACAGTTTTCAAAAGAGTGCGCTGCAGCTCTGTTCTTCCTTTGTAACAAACACGATCCTCTGTATTAAACTTAGCTTATCATAAATCCACCCAGTACATTAAGTGAGTTCAATTGTGATTTATTACAAGATGAAATACCAGTTTTACATGTTTCCACTTGTTAATATCTAGCTAACACAGACTCAGCTTGTTGCTACTCGTGCATATAGGTTTAAATGATAAAAGCAAAAATCAAACCAGAGTTTAAAACGGTCCAGATAACAGCTCCTACAAAATAAAGGCAAACCAGGATCCAGGCCCACATAATAACATGTAGGCCAGGCTGAGATGCTTAATGTAAAGTCAGAATCTAAACAGACCATTTTTAAACAGACCATGGCAACATGCAGCTTTAAATTAAACTCTAGAAATAGGCCTACATAGATTACAAAAATTATTTAGTCTCAGTCATATTCTGGTCAATATTTACAATACATTCAGACAAAAAGAATTTGCTTCTTGTGTTGCATGTTGACATGAGTATCTATTCAAATGGGGAGACTGAGTGAAAAGGTTGACCAGTCTGGTGCTATATGGACTCCAAACTGAAACTTTGCTATGCCACATCCGCAATGAAGTTTTGACCGCAGGCAATAACCCAAACTATTGCAAGACTTATGATGGTGACTGACTGCACTTGAGAGTGACTGAATAATCGAGACATTAACCATATAAAATAAGCTGTCTACTGGCTAATTGCCCTGCTGGCAGCATGACACAGATCTTAAATCTCTTCCACCAAACGACTGGCTAGATTATTGCACATGCAATTAGTGGGAGCCTTTCCAACTCTTAGCAGTGCACAGCAGAGGTTAAATGCATCCATAAATATGTGTCTTTCAGTCAATAACATACCATTCCGCACATTTGTACATCTTGCCATGGGGTGTGTGTTACAGTCACGATGCTACTCCATAAACAGTTCTTGGATGTCAGGAAACCATTTCAATGTTAGTCTAGTAAACAATCTAATGTGATTAACATTGAGTCACGGGATACATGTAAACAAGATGCCAACTTTGAAACTGCTGTGGCTCGAAGTGTGGAGGAGGGTTGATATCAGGATGCAATATGAGAAGGTTTAATACACATGTTTTAAGTAGCCATAATGTATCAAATAACAGTGGGACAAAGTGGAAGAGGTGACTTAGTAGTAGTAACGAACATACTGATAATTCCCACAGGATTCTGCAGCTCCGCTCCGCTCAGCTTTACAAAACTTTATAGAGACATTCAACTCATTCTTAAGTTGTGCAGTCAACAAGTTCACTCTCACAGCTGTTTTTGGTTGCAGCGAGCAGCTGTTTTAGTGTAAAAAGCTTTAAACGCTCAATGTACACTACCTGCTTAGCATCAAAATTAGACAAACACAATGAGCAGCTAGCTGGTGAACATACTTGAGAATGTAGCACCTTAAGAGCCAGACAATTCCCTCAGAGATGGTAGAGACCAAACAAGAGCTAAATAGAGTGAATATTGACCTTACATTTGCTAGGAGGCCAGAAAGATGACTTGTGTGAATAATAATGTATCTCTGAAACTGCTGGATAGTACAGTGATAAGGATGTACATGATAAGCAACAACACTCAGGTAGGCCCAAAGTGTGCCATAATATATCTCCCACACCACAAGCCTGAACCGTCTATACAAGTCAGGCATGCTTTCATGTCGATTACACCAAATTCTGAACATGCAACCTTGTTTCTAAGCTTCAAATGTCCATGTTTGGTGAGCCTGTGCCAATCGTGTGTCCTGTTAATAGCTGACAGGAGTGGCACCCGGTTTGGTCTTCTGCCTGAGCCAATCTGTTTCATGTTTCAACGTGTTTTACGTCCAGAGAAGCTCCTCTGCATATCTCAGTTCTAGTGGGTTATTATTTGAGAAACTGTTGCTTTTCTATCAGCTTGAACCATTATGGTACATAACACACACACACAACACCCCCGACTTATGTTATTAACAAAGTATTCTCACCTAGCAAACTACCACTGGAGATAGCTGTGCCTGAAAAATCACAAAAGATCAGCGGCTTCAGAAATACTAAAAGCAGCCTGTCTAACACCAACAAGCATGCCACGTTTGAAGTCACCTTTCTTTCTAACACAGTGTCTGGTTTGAACTTCGGCAGATCATCTTGATCATCTCTACATGCCTATTTACTATGAGTTGTTGTCATGTGATTGGATGATTAGACATCTGCAATAAGAAGCAGCTGAACAGATGTACTTAATAAAGTGGCCAGTGAGTTGTCATTATATACATATCTATAACAGCATGACAGTTACTTTCAAAACTGGACTAAATGCAAACATGAGTCACCGTTTTGTTTCCGCTCAGTAAAAATAGCTTCGGTGCGCAATGTTTGCTTTTCTTGTGTTCACATTTTGGGATCATCCCCTTTTCCAGACTTTCAGGGGATCAAATTAAGTGCTGCCAGCGTTGGAGACTTAAATACTTTTGTATAGCAGTGTCTCATGTGTCACATCACACTCAATCGTGAAACTCTAAAAAGGCAGAGGATTGGGGAAACCAGTCTAAATGAAAGGAAATACCTCTTTGACTTCATATACAGGAGTTCACAAAGTTAGGAGGGCTTTGGCGTTGTGCCAGGGGGCTGGAGAGTGATGCGTGAGGTTAAGAGTGGCAGAAAATGGTGTCTTGACAGCAAGAAACCCCATCAACATACCTTTAACCGTTTGACCACCTCATCGTTGGTTATTTTGTCCGTAATCTCCTTCACTCCGGGAGGATAAATGATCTTTCCGTCCCCCGCCGGTTTCTGCTGTTGCGGGAACTCCATGCTTGTTGATGTATGGTCCACACGGTCTTCTACTGGCCTCTATGGGTCAGAAAACAAAAGTTCAACACAACCATGCTACCGCACTTACCAAAACCTCGTTTTAACCATCATTCTCATTTACCTATCATCAATTTTGCCCGCTAAAATTATCAACGCCGCACCTGTATATTTACCGATATTCCGATCCACAAAACTTTCCGGACAGAAAGCCAACATTAAGCAGCATTGTGTATATTATTAGCTCGCATGCTAAAACACCTCAGCTAAACATCAGCTCCATATTTTCCGTAAATCTCTCATCAAACACCGTATAGCTGCAGAAACAAGCTCAAATGCTCTTTCGATAAGATTGTTGCTGCTACACCCGCCAAGTCGCTAGAAAACCACTTTAAAACAAACACGAGAACAGCCGGTGAACGTCTACTGTCATACAGGTTACAAATTAGCTAGCTAGCTAGTTGCAGTGCAAACATCATTGGCTAGCGGCTAGCTTTTTGCGGGAAGGAAGTAGCAGCGAGTGGCTGCTACACGTTAGCCGTACTGGCTAACTGGTTAGCCTACTTTTGCTAGCCTAGGCCGCAAACTATTCAGGTACCCATCACATCTCCAGCTACAGACAATCACAGAGGAAGTGAAGTATCCTATCATCCATGCTTAAAATAGCCATGCTCGTGGTCAGTTCCTGTGCTTTACAACAAATGCAACTACTTTATGAAGTTTAACAACGAAGCTAATTTACTTGTTACTGTCTTTTTTCAACTTCAACGCATCGCTCCGTACTGCCGCTAGTTCACAGGCGAAGAAGGGCTGCTACCGTCGCCCTGAGCCCTCCTCTCTCACCACCAACTTGCCCCCACGGAGGATTTACAACACCCCAACAAATGCAAAATGAATCTGTTTTCAAACACACAACTACGACTCAAACCGCGGGATATTTGCCAAGCGTCTCCTCGTTAGTATTTACCTCTCAAGTGGGCCGTTTTAATTCATTAGTCTGACACAGGTTGGGTTTAGTTTTCGGCACAAAGCTCTCTGTCCGTTCAGTCAGTGCTGTCTGTGTGAAGGCTGGGTGCAGAGCGCCCCCGTCGGTCTCGCAGGAGTACTGCAGCACCAAATACATGGCGGGAGTCAGAAACAAACAGCTCGCACAGTCCAGGCACACTCCGTCCTTCACCAACATCTGGCTTTATCTTACAAATATCAAAATAACTGTTGATAACTATTTATTTTTATTTTTAAATAAATCACCCTGATTGTCTATGAATTAACATGTGGTTTATAACATGTGTCTGTTTTTGCGTCACATACATCGAGAAATAATATTCAAATTCAATTAAAGGCAAATCTACTACTACACTACATATTGAGCATTATTATCATAATACATAATTGTAGCCGTTGTTACTGGTTCAATGGTTTAAAAAGCTAAAGTGAAGTGTGTCAACACTTATTTCTGCTTTCACTACGTTTATTGATATTTATATTTCATCTTAATACTACTACAAAATTCCACACATTTACTTTCTCTATTCGATGAACTGTGAGAGTATGACACCAGTGGTGACCATCAAGTAATTAAACATTGTAAAATTATATCCATCCTCACACATTTCAAGAAAGCTATTTGTTTATGCTATAACTATCTTAATTGTGTCAGTACCATGTGACTTTGTAGGCCTATATAGGTTCATTTGTTTATGTGCATTTATGATGAAAGATGACCTGTAATGGGGACGAAGTTTCCAAATTCAGATTCAACATACATTCAATTTTGAATCCCAACACTGTTCCTGTTCCTAAATATTATTACATTAATATTCCTGGAATTTTTTTCCAGTACAAATTTAAGTAACTGAAAACGCACTTGAGTGGTTCCATTTCATGTTACTTAATACCGTTAATCAACTACTTTTCAGATGGAGATATTTCACTCAGCTAATAGTTTCTTCACAGATTACGATTTTACACACAACACGACCAATTAATAAAACGTGTCTAGCAAGCCTAGGCTTTTTATACATAACAAGATTGGTTGTCATGATTAAATTGCTTCTTTTACTTTTAAAACACTCAACAGGAAGCATGTGGAGGGCCATGCCTTTATTCTGAAGTCGTTACGTTGATTTCCGGTGTCACCTCTCTGGCGGTCCGAGTTCAGTCAGTTGAGATTTTCTGCGGTGTTTTCCACCGCTTGGAGTGCTGTAACTGATCACAACCTTCAGTTGTTCCACTTCGGCTAGTCTACCCGACTCTACAGCAGCATGTCCTCAGCTCCGGACCACCCCGTCGTAGCCCTCCAGCTACTTAGTTAGCTCCGTGTGGCCGCTGATGAGAGCACCCGGCGGCTACAGCTCGGCAGCGGAATGCCTCGGAGGAAGAAAAACGGCCATAGCCCGGCTAGAGTTCCCAGCGGGCCGCCAGAAGGGGGAAGCCTCGGCCACAACACGGGTTACCGACTACCTCAGGGATTTGACGGCGCAATGGCGAACAACTTTCCATCCAGCACCTCGCTCTCCAGCTCCGACAAGGAGAGAATCGTGAAAAGCATGCGGGAGATGTTCTCACACCTGGACCCTGAAGTTATATACATCGTGCTGTCCGAGTGTGATTTTAAAGGTAGCTCTGAACACGGAAGCCCATTAGTCCAACCTGCTGTGTGACTCTTTGGAATGCTATGCAGTGTAACTTAGCTAACCAGTTAGCTGGGCAGCTTGTTAGCAGTGCTTTTTCCACTACTGATGATTTGACAGTGGAGGTCCATGGGTGTTACTGACAATATAAGTAGCCAACTAAAACCTCACATAGTTGCACTTTACACCAGGCTCTCCCACCTGTTGTACCTGTACACGTGAGCTCCACTGGTTACATGCCTGTCTCCAATACATACTGGGTGTAACATTATACGTGTGCGTTTAATGTCACTGACCAGGTGACTCTCAGATCAGTAAAGCAGAATAAAAACCTAACGACTTGATTAAGTTGTTCACATTGCTGACTGATATAAGCGTAAAATCCTGTTTCGGAGCCTGGGGGTCACACATGTCACTAATCAAAGGTCAGATGACTTCAGAGTCCTGTCTGAACAGGCATAGTAACAGTAGTTCACAGAATTACATACAAAACCTGCCTCTGTGCATAAGACACCTGCACTGCACTAACTGCCACTGTCATGTACATTATATAACGAGCTCAACACTAATTTAAAAGTGCAGGCATCGGTTATTGGTGTAGATTATGAGCAGTTGAGATACCCTGCAGTCATTTATCTGAATGAAATGTGACAAAAATGTTTCAAAAGTTATTTGTTGTTTATAAATGATAATTTAAGAATACGAATCATAAGTGTAACAGTGATATTCACTGGTGTGGGTTCAGACCCTAGCGGCAATACTTAAATATCACTAATAATACAACAACAAATATTATTAATGTATTTACTTTGGCAGGCACGTATTGAAATATCAGTACCTCAAATTTGAAAACGTTAGACACAAATTTTTGGCAGTTTTGATACTCCATTAATAGCTGTGATATAATATTTCTCTTTGAATAAATATATTAGCTTTTATTTGCTCAGTGTTTGGGCAGTTTTCCACCATGGTATCGAATGTATTATTGATAGTTCATTTATTTTCAAGGTATTGTATCAAAGTCAGAAATTGCAATATCGTGACTACACTAGCACTTTTGGCTGTTTGCTGTTGCTACTTTTTTATTAAATGCACTTAATTAATGCACTCTTTTTTCTTCGCGAGCTCATCAGTGCAAATACCAGGAAATCAAATACTGAAATGTTGAGTCATGAGTTATAAACTTGACGGACTCACTCCTCTCTATCTCTTGTTTGCTTTGTTTGTGTCTTAGTTGAAAATGCAATGGACTCTCTCTTGGAGCTTTCTGTGGCTGCTGAAGTTGCAGGTCCTATACCCTCTCCCATCTCTGGCTTTGAGCGCACAGCTGCAGCCCTGCTCAGCCCAGGCCACTTTTGTGAACCTAGACCAGACCCAATTCCTTCTGCTCCCTCCACCAACCTCCTGACAGAAGAGCTGGACCTGCTCGTCGATCAGGAGCTAGAGACATTAACCACGCAACAAGACATTAAGGAAGAGCGCAACAGCAGCCAGTATTTATCCACTTTCCCTCCACCACCATTCCCACAGCAGGTTCTGCCTGAGCTGCTTCAGTCCAGCCTGCATCCTGGATCTAGAGGGCCATCTGGTGGGCTAGTGGAGCACATCTCTGGAGCGTCCTCTCCACTCAATCAGCTCAGCCATTGGGAAGACGGGACTGCAGAGGAGCAGCAGTCATTAGTGGATTTCACACATCTGATGGCAGACAAGCCTGCAGACAGGCCGAAGCCTCCTTTAGACCTTGCAGCTTCGGGACGTCCTTCGGCTTTCCAGGTGTATAAAAAGCAGGACCCATCACAACCTCCGCCAGACAAGGCTGGGGTCATCCCCTCTCAAGCAATAGTCGGAGGGGCAAGATCTAAGGTGAACATGTCGGATCAGGAGCCTCTTGGCTACGTGCCGTCACCCTGGAACTTGGAAGCGCCTGCGTTTTCTCCCCGTATCCATGGAAACCAGTGGCCAGCATTCATTACCCCTGTGGCTCAAACGCCTTTCGCCTGGCCAAGCCAAAAACCCAGGCATGCGTCTCCCTGGCTGAGTCAGGGCCCTGTCAGTCAAGCACCTCTCAAACCTTCTGCTACTATCCCAAAATCCTGGGCCCTGCCTGCCCCTCATCCTCCTGCACAGCATAGCAGGCTTCGTCTTCAGGGGAAGGTCCTTGTGCTGATACGTGGTGCTCCAGGATCTGGCAAGTCGACCTTGGCAAGGTAAGAATGTTCGAATACTCGATTGCAATACACTCTGCTCTCTTGTAGCATATGCTCTTCAGGAGTGCTGTTTTGTAGTTGCATCACAGCTCCAGCCAACCCAGCCAAGACTTGGTTGCATGCCATGAACAAGAAACAACCATTACTGTTATTGGAAAGTGCTCATTTGGCCTGCAAACGTTTTGTTTCTAACAAGCTGAGAAATCAGAGAAGCACATTATGAGAAGATTGTTCACTCCTGTTTTGATGGCTTGTTATTGAGCTTTTAGGAATGATTTTGAAGTTTGACCTTTGACATTGACGTAACATGGTCAAGCACTTCTTACCACTGTGAGCCTTTTGGTCTTCAGGGCAGAGACTTTTGTCTGTGCCAAGGTCAAGGCTGCAAGCTTAAGCTGATAATGCTGGTTGTTTGTGACTCAACTCTGAAACGGCCTCTTCCTGGAAATTCTCAAAAAAGTCAGATTACACCTCTTTATGTAACATTTTGAAAACTGTGTTGTTTTCATTGTGTTTCCCATTTCCTGTGATATACTCTATTACAGGGAAAAGGTCAAGTAAGGTACGATACTTATACTAACAGTGCAACGTATATTAAGTTTGCAAAACTGTTTGTGTTAAAAGCATACAGATAATAAAAAGATGCATTTGAGGAAAAATGTTAAATACTGGTAAACAATCTGGTAAAGTAGATATAGAGTCAATTGGAAATCACTCTGATCAAAAGAATATTCTCAACTTCAGCATGTTCCTTTTTATTGTTGTAGGATTAAAAGAGTCAGTAGCTGTTTTTTTTGTCTTATTCAATTAGCCTACTTGCCAGTAGGTTCATTCAGCACAGCAATGAGTGTAAATCAGGGTGCCTAACAAGATCATATTATTTGAATAGATCAGATGTGTCAGTAGTGAGATGTGAGACCTTATAATGAAAGTATTGTTCTATCAAGATAGCCAAGATACATTTAAAATGGCCACTGCTGCCCAAGAGTCATGGACTTTTACTGAAACTATCACAAACGATGTGCGTGTGTGTCTGCAGAGCCTTGGTTGAGCATAACCCAGGTGGAGTTAAACTGTCCACTGACGACTATTTCTCTCGCACCGGAGAATATCAGTTTGACCCCGCTGCTCTGGGGGAGGCTCATGAGTGGAACCACAAGCGAGGTAAACAACATACACACACACACACACGCACACGCACACACACACACACACACACAGTTTTGATAAGAAGTGATACAGCATGATTATTTTATCTATGTAATTGATTGCCATTGTTTCCATCTTTGTGCTGCTTAGTATTGTTTTTTTACCCTAGTTGCACTATAAGAACATAATATTTTTGTTCCTCTTGTGCCGACTTTATTACATAGCCAAGGAAGCTTTTGAAAGGGGTGCTAACCCCATCATCATCGACAACACCAACATGCAGGGCTGGGAGATGAGACCCTATGTGGTTCAGGTCAGTCAGCCTTGCGTAAAGCAAAGCAGCAGATCTCACATGACCAGCTGATTATGTTGCAGCACTTATTGTTCTGGAGAAGAGGTTCATAAAACCCCCTCTTAAATAACATTTATTCATTACACTCTAAATGGGTTAGGCTTGAGCCCCTTATTGGTCCCCCATCTGCCCTACAGGCCCTGAAACATGGATACAAGGTGCTGTTCCGAGAGCCAGACACTTGGTGGAAGAACAAACCTAGAGAACTGGAGAGGTGAGAGACAAAGAGGGAATTACAGTTGCATCTGTTTTTGATGTGTGATGTGGACTATATTTTTCTCCCACATTTTGAGACGGTATTTCAGTTTTGAATCTTGGATCTGTTTGTACATGTTTGTTTTTATTCCTATGCAGACGTACCACGCATAATGTGCCAGTGGAAACAATCCGACGCATGCTCATGGGATATGAGCGCTTCGTCTCAGTCCAGTCCATCATGGGTTCACAGATGCCCGAGTTTAAACAGCGCCTCGTTCTGGAGAACAGAAGCTCTCAGTTAGTGCCGCTGCTCTGCTTTAACCTGATTTAGTCACATTGCATTTTGACAAATAAGACCCAGTTGTGACTCGTATAACAGAGAGAAGCATCTTATTTAGGAGACTGTGTGAATATTCTTGAAGTCATGTAATGAACATAAACACTAATCATCCAAATCATTGGGCTAAATCAGGCATAATGTTGTTGTTGTTGACTGAATCCTTTCATATCTCTTGTTTTCTCTAGGCCGGTGTCTTCAGAGGCACCTTGTCCTGACCTGGTAGAGCAGCCTGGATTGACTGAGGGATGTAAGAAGTCCTGCCCTCAGCTGTTTTCCTCCCTCCCAGACGTGTCATCCATCGGCCGTTCCTGTGAGGTGGGAATACTGGAGGACAGCGCCCACAAATCTACAGAGTCCCTCAATTTTCAGCCTACTGGAAGACTCGCGGAAAAACCTGAAATGTCGGATGGGGACGATGACATGGATTTGGGCGAATTAGATTCGGAGCTTGACGCCCAGCTGGAGCTGAATCAACCAATAGGAGATCAGAGAATCCCAGATTGCATTGTGGAGTCAGTGATGAACGAGGATCACCGTGGGGATGAACTGCCTGTGGCTTTCTCTGAGTCTATCAAACAAAGAGTGAGGCGAGAAAGGCCAAGCAGAAGGTCTGGTTTTGACATGCTGGAGCCTGCAGATCTGGTGAAAGATACTCAAAAATCAGACAGTGAGGAGAAAGAAAAGCCTAAGGGAGCAGAAGGGGTTGAGATGGAGAGTGATGGGGGAAACCAGATGTTGGACTTTTTAGGAGATTGGCCCTCCGAAGGGTCGCTCGGACAGCGACAGGTAAGGAGAAGAGTAAGGAATAAAGAAGGAACTGGGGAAGCTGAAGGTGTGCCTCAAGAAGCAAACGGAAATAAAACAAAAGTGCGGCCAGGACCCACAGAGTTTCAGAAGCTTCTGGATCTTATTCAGACTGGTGAAGCTGCCAGTCAGACCGACTCTTCCCGCTCGTCATCAATTTCCCCGAGCTCCGAAGGGGAATCGGAGGAAGAAGAGGAGGCAGGTGGCAGAAGTTCTAATAGTGAGACGAGAGAGCAAAATGTGAACAGGGTTGACAGCAGCAGAGGTGAATTACCTGACTGTGTTTTAGACTGGAAGGCAGCGGACTCTTGTAAGGTCAGGGAATCGAGACTTGATCATTGGGAGGCTCTTAAAACTGAAAATGAAGTGATTAGTACCAGAGGAGGGAGCGATGATGTGTTAGAGATTGACGGAGAAACAGGATCTGTGGATTTGAAATCAGCTAACCCAACAAATCCCCTCTCAGCTCTTATTGCTGATTCATTAGTTATCTCCAAAAATGTTGAGGCAAATGTACAACATGACGGAGCAGGAGGCCACAGTATTGAAGGTGAGGTTGGTAATGAGCCCAGTACTGGTTCTCCTGATGTGGACACGAATGACTGCACAGAGAGTGATAGAGAGAATACAGCTGAGGCTGATGGCAGTCAAATCAGTGAAGTGTGTCAGAGTCCTGTGTGTGAAGGCTCTGTGGAAGCAGACAGCAGCGCTTTCATTGGAGGCAGTCAGGAGAGAAAGCAGCGTCAGGGTCGTAGATCAGGAAAACAGTGCAAACTAGCCCTTACCTTTACTCAAAATTGCCCTGCTTCTCAGAATACTCTTGAGTGTCCCAATACAACCGCCCAAAATATGAACAGTGATCTGAATAGCATCAACACAGATGTTGAATCTAACTGTAACACCAGCCTTGAACCAAATATTGACCTGTTCAGCGAGCCTAAATCCGAGGCACACCTGAATCCTTCCTCACCTCCTCTGGTAGACGAAGGCTGCTCCACCCAGACAGAACCTCAAGACTTTGCCCTTCTTTGGCGTCTGAATCGTCAAGACAACCCTGATGAAGCAGCCATCACTTCAAGCTGCCAACTTTGTGGCATCGCAATTCTGTTTGGCGACTCCTCTCGCTTCGTGCCGGAACCGTCGTCTCCTGATTCTTCACTTCAGTCCTCCGGCCACAGAGAGGTGCCCTATCGCGTTGTACATGAGAAAGGCACACAGGTGGAGGAGAAAGAGGTCGGGACAACTCAAGACCGGCTTGAGAGCCTGCGCATTCTTAGCCGCCATTTTAAACTGGTGAGTTTTGATACACTGGAGGATCTGTATGACAAATGCCATCAGGACCTAGAATGGACCACCAACCTGCTGCTGGACTCTGGAGAGAGGTTCTTCAGAGATGAGGATGGTGAGAAAGAGGAGGAGGATGGTGCCTGGGGCGAAGAAGACCAGAACACATCTAGTTTGTGTGGAGCTTTAGGAAAGCCTGTAGAAACCAGGTTATGCCCTGATGTGTTAGATGAGCAGCACCCTCAAGATTTGCCAACTGGGTTTGAAGAAGGGACTCAGAGGTCAACCTGTGGGACCGTCAGCAACTCAGATGAGGGTGCCAATAAGGCCAACGAAACAAGTTTGGGAGTTCCAACTAGAAACAAAGAAATTCTTGATGCAACTTCAAAATCTCCTCAAACAGAACTTCTTCCTCAAGCAGTAAACGATAGAGAGAGTGGTGCCAACACTGAATGCAAAGTGGCATCAGAAGCAGACTTGGAAGGCGGCGCTCGGGGTATAAGCTTTGATGATGGAGTTATAATTGAAGATTCAAGAATAGAGATTGAGGAGGAGATTGCCAGCATGGATGAAGTCCACAGAATGCTGCAGGCTGAGCTAGACCAGATGGAGAGGGAAGAAAGACAGAAGGAGGAGGGGAAAACTGAAAGGAGGCACAAGGAGGGAAGGAGTCGACACCTGGACATTCAGAGTGTGGAGCTGAAATTACCCACCGAGGTGGCACTACAGCTAACTGAACTGTTCGGTCCTGTCGGAGTAGACCCAGGTAACTAACATACAGGTGAAAAATACACTTTTCAACCACTATAGCCTTGAAGCTTCGGTATGCTTCAAAGTATGTAAGTCGTATGATGCGTTTTCCTTCATGTGAAAAGGCTAAATCTGTTCTGCTACGCCACCATCGAGGTGAGAAACCAGCTGTCACAGAAAGGGACATATTTTATACATATTTTTTAAAATAAAATGAGTGTCTCTTTAATGCTATCTTTAAACAGAATTTCAAACTCTTTGATAACTTCGTCCCTGGCCAGTTGCTGCATAATGTGGGTGTGATTTTTCAGATAGTCTGTTTCGTAAAATTAGAAAACATAGTGTATGGAGATCTCAAGATTCAGCCATTTGAAATGAGGTTTCATACACCGTTAGATGATCGGACAAGCACTTTGTTTGAAACGTGCCAGGGCATTTCGCTTTTATTAATGAATAACTGAGCTGATAACTGATGTCTTTTTATTCTACTCTTGTACTCAGAAGTGACATAAGGGTTTCTGTCTTCTCCTGTCCACAATATTCAGGTATGTGTTCTGCTGATAACTATGAAGTGCAGATGGATCTGAACCTGGCTAAACTGCTCCACCAGAAGTGGAAGGAAACCATTCAGGTGAGCTCTTCATGTTACCTATAATTCCAGTTTATCAAATGACAGTGTTAAAGGGGTCGCTTGTCATGAGACTTATCAGCTGGCTTTATAGAGCTTTATGACAGGTTTCAGTTCAATGTACAGCTGTCTATACACAGACTCTAAAAATGTACTGTTCAAGACCTTCTCAACACCAAAAGACAGACACGCACAGTTGGAGATTAGCTGGTGAACATAGTGGAACAATCAGCAGTATTTAACCTTTAACCCTCTATAGATGTTAGTGTTTGACCAACAACAGAGCTAAAAGCAGACTGAATGTTCATCACAAGAAAAATCAGTTATGGTAGGTTTAATATTTGGCAGGGATACTTTACCAGCATCAGTTTTAAACATACACTATAACAAATCTACATATTTTGATTTACTGTGAGCCAGTCTGAGTTGGCCTCTGTTCATTAAATTAAATGAATGCTGTTTTACAGGAAAAACAGAGACAAGCAACTCTTTCCTTTCATTTGCTTCAGGAGAGTAAGTACCCTCATCCCACAGACACTTTGACACAAATTTGAATTGTGATGACGGCATATGATCAGTACTGGCCGAAACCCGCATCAGTTTTGTTGTTTAACCCTCAATCTCTTCCTTCCACATATATATTTGGTTTTCAAGAGCCTAACCATTAGTGGGACCTGCTCCAACGGCGTTTACAGTGTATTGTCCCTGTCAAACAAAGAAACAGAAAAAATAATTCTTATAGATAACTCAACCATTTACTGTAGATTTTTGATCGTGTAGGTTCAGTGCACTGGGGTGAGCCATACGTAGCTAAACCTGGGCAACGAGACCAGACACAGCCAGCACCTTTCTTGATTAGTGCAGATGGTTACATGTCGCTGGACAGCCAACCAGAGGCCCGTAATCAGATGCCATTCATGGACCACTGGAACGTGTCTCGCCAACACAATTCTCTCAGAGATATTATAAAGGAGCAGCAGGCTTTGCAGGAGAACGAAGAAAAGGTAACTCAAAGACCTTTTACACCTGCAGACTTCAGTATTTTTTGATGCATGGACATATTGAATGAAATGTGTTGGTATGGTTGGTTCCAACCGTCCTTCTGTCAGACCAGACAAAATCGCGCTGACATCGACCGGCGTGACGGAGCCGCCCTGTTGAAGGAGAGCCATCTGTACACCCTCTTCCCCACCATTGACAGGCATTTCCTCCAGGACATCTTCAGAGACAACAAGTAAGAAACAAGTAAAAAAAAACATTTTGAAAATTCAGATCCATCTCCATTGTAAGGTTGATAATGCAAACAGGCATGTTAAGCTGTGAATCCTTTTTAAAAAAATCAATAACAAGGACAGTTGTATGGATCTTACATGTTGAAAACACTATTCAATACCCCTGACATTCTTCTGTATGTGTTCATAGTTACAGCCTGACCCAGACGGAGCTCTTCCTTCGCTCTCTACTGACTGAGGAACCCGTCAAGACTGTGGTCGCCCCAGAGGCCCCTCGGTCTGACCACCACAGAGCAGCCAGCAAGGAGAGGGAAAAGGTATTCACAAAAATGGCGGAGGGAGAAACAAAAAGCGGAACAGGTCAAATGTTACCAACCAACTCATTTGTAACACATGATTGCCATGTGGTTTTCCTCATCACTCCCTTTAAGCCTTTATTTGCCATCCATGCACAATACTATCAGGATATTTTGACAGTAGCCACATGGTATCACCATACAGGCAGTGTTGTGATACATTATATGTAGCACAAGTTCATCTGCAATACACCACAACTATGTTACCACAGTAGACTCCAGTAATAGTATGTACATTTAATTTTAAGAAAGAAAAAAACTGAGACAGACTTGACAGTGTACCAAACTTAATTTGGATTTATGTATTTTTCATTTAAACAGAGTAACAAGTAAATATCTAAGAAAAGGAAACCTCACTGCCTCACTATCACTTCATGCAGACAGAAGTTACTGATTACATTTTTCACCCTTGAATAGCTAATAAGCCTGTATCACCATGCTCAATTTTGATTTGTCAGAGGCAAAAGCCCCCGGAGGCTGTCATACCTGACTATCAGGATACGGAGGACCCAGATTATGAGGACTTCAGGGCTGAGGCCAGCCTTCAGAGGAGCCGACAGCTTGAGTGCTTCTCCAAGGCTGCCGAGGCCTTCAAGACAGGACGTAAAGAAGTGGCCTCCTTCTACGCACAGCAGGTGAGGAGCTTAATGTTTTACTGCAATATTTTGACCTGTGAAGCACTTTGCAGGTAGTTTTTAAATGTTCCAAAGGTGCAGCTCTTCTTTAATAATGACTTCTCTGCTCACAGTAAGTCAATTTTGTATCACCTCTTTCATAGGGACACCTGCACGGCCAGAGGATGCACGACGCCAATCACCGAGCAGCAGTTCAGATTTTTCAAAGGGTCAACTCATCGCTGCTGCCCAACAACATCCTGGACCTCCATGGGTTGCATGTCGATGAGGCCTTGGAGCATCTGGCCCAGGTCTTGGAGGACAAAACTACAGGTAAAACCTCTAAAACGGGTCATTAGTTTAAAATCATATTTATAAGCAATATTCATAGAATATGTTAATAGACATGAAAGATTATGATTATAATACGATGTTTAGAATGTGTAAATGTGTCAAATGTCCAGCTTTGAGGCTTACATGAACATATAGCAGCAGGTAATGGGGTCGGTTCTGTTTCTGAACTTTGAGTACTGGGTAGGTTTGCAAAACAGTGTTGCTCCTGAGTTGTGACACTCCTGTTAACTGATTTCTGTTTGTGTGTGTGTGTGTGTGTGTGTGTGTGTGTGTGTTTTGTTCTTCTTTGGCCTCTTTCTGTGTAGAATGTGAGCAGGGTCTGTGTCGACCTCAGCTCTCTGTCATCACAGGAAGAGGGAACCACAGCCAGGGGGGCGTGGCCCGCATCCGCCCCGCCGTTATAGACTACCTCACCAACAAACACTACAGGTATACACATACACACACACATACACACCGACAAATGCAAAACACACATGCACGACATGTTCATCCTCACCCACCTTTTCTGCTATCTCTTTATCTCTCAGGTTCACTGAGCCAAAGATGGGTCTCGTGTTAGTCTCTTTGAAGTGAGAAGAACTTGGTTTATTGGATTCAAGCTGCTATGGAGGACAACACAAACACACACACCCTCACTCTTGCTCTCTCCCTACACCACATATACAATCATTACAGTATATACAGTATGGTGCACTAAGCAATCTTATATCCTACATCTGTCAGTTTTTTGTACTTTTTGTCTCTTTTTCTCCGTTGGCCATATCGATGCTAGAAATATAATTTCACCTAAACCTCGTTAAATTGATGTTAATCTTAATTCAGATCTTAGTCGCTAGCGTAACTGCATTCATTTGAAACACAAATAAGATATTTGTTTGCATGTTTAAAGCCAAGTATGTATGCACATTTTGTATTTAAGTGTTTTATAGTGTGGTTTATTTTGCTTTACATTTTTCTTTATGCCTTTTAAAGAGTATTTAGATTCCAGTGTTTTGAAGGCTCCATGTTGGTAAGGTGGTGTTTAATCATTGGAACAATTCCCAACGTGGAGACATGTATGAGGAGTTATGTAAAGATTTTAATGACACTTGAATTGAATGGTGATTGCATGCTGTCAGTGTGGAGGATATTCTAGGATTTTAAGAAATATTTTGTCCTTTTTTGAAACACAATTGAATTATTCTATTTGGCACTAATTCTACATATGATGCTTGTCATCTAATCAGAGATTGTCCTCTGAGAGGTGAGTGAGAAAACCAAATGCTCATTAAGAAGAGAATTGTTTCTCTTTGAGTGTCACAGTGTGTTGCTCACCAGGTGGTGAGCTCGAAACTCTTTAGATGATCAGAAGGCCGTTGAATAGTTTGAACACCCTCCATGATGAGCTCTGCAGCAGTCATTCTCCTTGTCTTAGCAGATGCCTCAGCAACATACTGCAACTATTCATTTACGTTTGCTTAACGCCGAGCCAAGCTTAGCTGCTAATATGTTCACATGCAAACTCAGGAAAAGATTCAACAATGTTTGGTTTTCTCTTCTTTTAAGGCCAGTCAAGTGTTTCCAGCCTGTTCCTGGTAGCTTTTTTTAAATCCATTGTGCCAAATTTTGTAGCAGTTGTACTCTCAGGTTGCTACACCGGTTTTGTAGGTTTAAAATTGCTTCCATTTTTCTATTTGTGATATTTTCATAAAGGTGAAACAAAAGTGTTGTAATTTTACTAATTGTACATATTGTGAACACATGAATTATAAAGAGAAAATTGTATTTTTGTATTCATTTGTTCATATACTTTTACAGAGAATATTGTAATGTGGAATAAAATCCTATATGTTCACAGCTTCATGTGTTGGTGAATATTATTTGTCTTATGTGTGAACGCAGCTTTGATAGTTATTTGGTAGAGTCAAACGAATATACTGATATTATTTGCTGGTATTGCCTATCACAGATATGTCAAGAGAAAGATCAGTATCTACAGATATTTGTCTGATTTGCACCTATATGAATTTTGTTTTTAAAGACATTTGGAGTAATTCATAATTAAATCTTTTACCATTTCATTGCACTGATAGAATTTTGGACAATAAATTTTATTGTTCAACTATAAAATGTCCCGCCTCTTTCTCCTGCCTCTATCTCTGTCAGGTTTTTGATTACCACATTTTAGGGATCATTACATTAAATGTGTGTATATCTACTGGCTGATATGTTGATATCGGAATTTTATTACTACCTAATGTTTGTATCGGCTGTAATCAGTTGGGCGTTACTCCCACAACATATAGCGTACGACAGGGGGTCAGACCCCTTAGGCACGAGGTAGCTTAACCAGTGGAACTCTAGAAATAAATCTGCAAGAGCATTTTTTAGAATGTTTATAAAAGATTACCAATTCCAACTTAGACCTGGATATAGATGTAGTATAGTGCTTATTTGTGTTTGTTAGACTTATTTCTCTTTTTGACCTTTACTGACATTGCAACTATTTGAATGAGAGAAAGTCATGAAAGCAGAATGTAACAGTTGGAACTGTGTGTAAAAAAAACAAAAAACAAATCTGTTTGTAATTACAATGTCCTGATTATGGGAGAAAAATGCTGTGTTGAAATGTCTTGACTAGAATTGAAAAGTGATACAGATATGCAAGTCCATTTACCATTTTACCATATCGAAAAGGTTGCCGCCCCCCTGGCCTACAATATGGAGAGTCTCAGTATAAAACCAATGTGTTACAGGGACAAAAATCTGATATGGCACCGTCATAGTTTTTATTGCACATGAGAGGTTTGGGAACCCCTGTGAAAGAGCAATTTAGAGATAACTAAATTAATGTAGATAAAGAAAAAAAGGATAATACATATATGAACTCGTCTGTTTGAAATATTTACAGCATTGCACTCCTCTAACAACATGACTCTCGGGATGAACAGTAAAAAAACAAAAAAGCATCACAAATGATGCAACAGAACCAAAGATATCTTCTTCTTTGTCAAAACCTTACACCTACATTACCCACAATGCAACTCGACCACGAACAGTTTGCCGCCGGTGGTCATGCTCATAGCAGTGAATGTATTTTGAAGTTGCTCGGCTCAAGCGTGGATGAGGAACGGGCTACAGAGGTTTCTCTAAACCCTCTTCGCTGACTTTTGAGTCCTGGTTCACAGATTTTCTTTTTAATTTTGTAGTTTTTAATTTAGTTTTTTGTTGTTTCAACCAACGACCCAGGGCTGACTCAGGTGACGTCATCAAACCGACAGCTTTCATGCTGTCTGTTGGTTTTATGTTGACTGCTGATAGGAGCTCACGTTGTTTCCTTCTCCGTTTAACCACAATTGCTATGAGAGAGATCTCACATGTTTTTAAAAATCCTTCATTTGGGCCAGCTGTGTCTGACAAAAGGGTTCAAATCAGCAGCAGCGGCAGCAGAAAAAAAAGGAAAAAAAAAACATACATATTTTATAACACAGCTGCTGTGGGGGAGGCGAGCAGCAGAATCAGTCACACCTCCACAGTCTAACCAGCGGAAGTGTTTTACTTTTCTTTTCTGTCGTACTTTGTCGCCTCCCTCATCTACTCAACCAGCCTCGTCGTTGTGAGAGAGGTGGCAGAATATTTCTGTCTTTCTTTCAATCTTTCTGTCTCTAATGTCTACAGACAGCAGTAGTTTTGGGATATCTAGTCCTGTGTATTTATATTATAACTCAAACAAACTGTATGTGGAGTTTGGAGGCTTTGCTTTTTGCCAGCACTGTGAAGTCGTCAAAGGCGGCAGCCAGCATCCGCCCGTTAGAGATTGAGAAGACTGACAAGAAAGGTAATTATCTTTTTCTCCGTCCTCCTTTACTTTGTCTTGATACAACACAGTTACTGAGGCCTTCTCGGATACTGTTTTTTTTTTAAAATTCTTTTCTTTTCTGTTTGGAAATGTAGGACAATGAGAGCGCACAATGTGGGCAAAAACAAAAGACTTGTTTCAACATTTGAATTTTAAAATGGGCGAGTGAGAACTTCAGGATGTATTATGACCCTCTCATGTGAGAAGAAACTTAACAATTATGAATGTGTGCATTTTCTGTAAACTGCATCAATTAAGAAGTGTGAAACAGTTGAATCAGTTGCAACTAAGGTTTCTTCTTTGTTTTCTTAATTACTCTATTCTCCTAATTCCTGCTGTGTACTGTAGAGTGACGTTTTAAAACAAAGACTTCTTCTGAGGATGATTTAGAAAGTTGAATTGTGGGGGAAAAAAACGCTGATTAAAGTGTCCCATCTACGTGATGGAGATGGACGTCTTTCCATCTTGATGACTGTAAGTGTGTGTCATGGCAGGTGGTTTTGAGGTTGTGACTTGTTATTTCTGTTTCGGGAATATAATTATCATACTGTTAATTCAATTTAAATTAATTCAATTTACTGCATCAGAGAAGTCATTAGAAGCCACAAGCATATTTATTTAGTCTTAACCTCAAAACTAATCAAAATTCATATCTAAAACTTAATGCAAAAACACATTTACACAGAAACATCTGTATCCATCATCAGATGTTTGTTTGTTGCAGAATCAGGACGGCTATGAGGGAGATACATGAGAGTAATCTGACTACATTTGTGTGAGATAATACAGCAAACAGGAATTTGTTGTCAATGAGGCGCTGTTAAAGTCCTCTGGATCAAGCTGTGAATTCTGGGTCACACCCAAACACACGAGTCTTTACTTCCGTGTTGAATCAGTACTTTGTTTTACATTCAGTGCTTCACTTTAACTTTTCTCAGTGAATTTAGACGACGTCTGTTGGAACAACTAAAGTCGTTGTCGTGTGCGTCTTGCTGCACTCTCACAGTTGACTTCTTCAGTGTCGTCGAAGCAGATATTTCTTATTTTGTCTTGCAAAATGTAATGTAGTACCAGCCCTGCATGGTAGGCTTCGTGCTGTGTGAATCTGTCAACTTGTATGTGTGTGAAACATGTAAAGATGCTTAAATGTTTGAGCAAATTTGCTGAAGCGTTTTAGTGTACAACCGTTCTGTCTTTTTAAAGACAGCTGACAGAGTGAAGACAGGTGCCTCGTGTTCGTAACATATCTTCTCTCTGTCTCTCTTCCTTCAGTAGATTTCCAGCCTCAACTCTGAGATGTTTGGACGGAATGACGGCCCGTGTGATCGTCAGAGAGAAGGACCAGAACCTGAATGCGCTGAAGAGGCTGAGCAGCAGTGAAACGAGCCGAGAAGGCCTCAAGGACTAAGGCGTTATGTGAAGCGTCTGCAAATCTCACTGCTGGATATCTGCTGACTGTGCGCACAAAGGCACATTTAAGGTCTCAAAAAAGAGAGTGAATTTATAAGTCGGTTCGACAAGCTGAATGACCGCTGAACTCTTAAGGAATGGAGTTACCATAAGTCAGGGCTACCAATCACCTGCTATGAAAACGACACGGAAGTACCACACACACAGAGTGATCGCCGCCTTTGACTGCCTTGTGAACGCTGTGTCTCTCCAGATCGAAAAGCCCCACGAAAGCAACGCCTGAGACCATTTCCTCCAAACCAAAAACATCTCGAGGGGTGAGACTGTTCGGAGCAACCATGAACGGCCTAACTGAGATGTCGGTGAAGTGCGTCCTGGTCGGGGACAGCGCCGTGGGCAAGACGGCCCTGCTGGTCCGCTTCACCTCAGAGACCTTCCCAGACATGTACAGGCCAACAGTGTTTGAGAACACTGGGGTGGAGGTGTACATGGACGGGGTTCAGATCAGCCTGGGGCTGTGGGACACGGCAGGCAACGACAACTTCAGACAGATCAGACCGAGATCCTACCAGCAGGCCGACATCGTCCTCATCTGCTACTCTGTGGCCAACCCCAACTCGCTCGCCAGCATCCAGCACAAGTGGATCGCAGAGGTTCGAGAGAACTTGCCCAAGGTGCCCGTGTTGGTTGTGGCCACCCAGACGGATCTGCGGGAGATGGGGGCGTACAGGGGCAACTGCATCTCAGCCGCGGAGGGGAGAGAAGTGGCTCATGAAATCCGGGCCAAAGGCTATGTGGAGTGCTCCTCCTTAAGCAATCGCGGCGTGCAACAGGTGTTTGAGTATGCAGTGCGGATGGCTGTGAACCAGGCCAAGAAGCGGGCCAGGCGGCGGATGTTCAGCATAAACCAGTGCAAAGTCTTTTGACCTTTGACCTTAACTTGGTGGGCTCCTGAGCCTTCATGAGCTGACTTTTTCAATGATACGCAGTGTTTTCAGCGTGCTGTTCAAACTCAGTGAGGGGCCGAGCTACAAGACCCCAAAGTTTTATTAATTACACACGTTCTTTTTCACTAACGGGGTGTCTGGCCCCCTCAAGACTCTGCTGAACTCAAACCAAGTTTAAAACTGAGTTGATTTGACCCTAATAGATCCTCATGCAAACGGTGGAGGGTCAACTTTTGTGTCATGCAGAGAGAGATGAAAAGAAAAAAGAGAAGAGTTTGATTCTTCTGATCTGTTTTTTTATGTGAGCCACAGTACATCACATGGATAGATTTCAAATGGGGCCTCAGAGAATGTGTGCGTCTCAGAAAAATGCCACTAGGAACTTTTGTCGTGAGTCTCCTTTTTAGTTAAAGCATTTAAAAAGCTTTAATATTGAGAAAAGGCACATCATTTCTCAAAGCAGAAAGTATCTTAATGTCCCAGTTTGTGGTTGCATCAGTAAAAAAACTTTTGAATTGCAGCGTAAATTTAAGTGACACAGCAAAGTAAATTTTACAGTTGAGTGGTGTGATTTGCACGTGTCAAAATCAAACAAAGAAAAGTTTTTTCTTATACCTCTCTAATGCATTTGTCAGCAATGACTGGTCAGTTTGCGCTGTGTCGGGCTGTTCATGCAGCACACTGTCTATTATCTCCGTAGAGAGGATCACATTTTATTAAACACGACCAGGGAATAAACTGTCACTGTGTAAAAGAGTCGACAAACATGCCTACAGGCTTTATGTTTCTCTTGTCTTTTTTTGATGGTTATGTGTATCTTATATATAAATCTGTAGACAATATTTAAAAATATGTAGTTTGAAATGTTTACTCAAGACATCAGTTGCATTGAAATGAATGAAGAAGTTTATTTTTGTATTGTTAGAAGATCAATACATTTACAAAAACCTCAAGAGTAATGGGACATTTTGACACTTCATACATCATCCGTCACATGTAAGTGGCTATTGTGTTTTTTTTGTTTTTTTTTGTGAATTGTATTTTTGTTTTATTTAACTGTATTCATCCTTTTAGGAAATGTTAAGACATTAACTGCTACATCTGTATTTTAAAACCATGTTCCCGTGACATCAAATTCACTCTCCATAAATTAAAACTAAGGAGTTTTTTTTTTTGCATAGTTAGTGACTAGTTACAACTGTCTGACTTTGGTAACCACTGTCTTGCATGTTGAAAGAGTTTGCCTTCGATTGCATACATTATGGAATCGCCCGTTTCTGCCTCACTTACCTGCTGTTTGTCAAATAAACTGTCAGAATCATTAACGCTGCACACCGTGTAATTTATGCCCTTTTTTATATGAACTCTACCTCTGTCAGGTCTACCAGTGTATCTCATCTTGTGTTATTAAAGCCCCTTTCAAACAGATTTCATGTATATAATCGAAACGTACACAGTATGGGATGTTAACTTAGAATAAAAAGCCTTTATTGTCATTACGTACAGAATACAATTAAATTAGAAGTGCTGCTGCTGATCAGTGCAGCACAGAAAAAGACACATTCACATTTACATTCAGGGCATTTAGCGGTAATTTGTCCAAAGCAACTTACAATAAGTACATTTGTCACAAGAAAGAAGCCACAACATATCACCCACGATAAAGTAAAAAAGAGAAAATAGAGACAAATTTTCAAGCTCTCATCTGAGCATCGCTGCTGCTATTTATCACGGATGCCTTAAGTGCATAAGTGCTATAATTCAAGTGCTGAGGATAATAACATACAAGTTCATATACGTTATTTATTTTCTGGGGCGGACACAATACACAAATATAAATATAAAGACACTAAATAAAAAGTATCAAAACTAACAGCCACAGTAAGCAAACATCAATAGCCAAGTAACATGTATAGGATCTGTATTAGAATGATAATTTAGATATTCTTTAAAAAACAGAACTTGTACATTATTGCGACGTATGATTCTAGTTGTGAACTGATGGGTCTGTAATCCAGTGTTTAAAAAAAATAATAAAAATGACAGTTTCAGTCTTTATAAGTCGTGGTCTCTCAGTGAAAAAGAGACAGAGATTGGGAGAAAGACGCTGTAGTTTAGCTCACAGATGTGACCTTAAACCTTTATATTTATCCAAGCCCAGCCCAGTGAACTTTATCTATTTAGCCCCAAAATCACAAACTTGTGGACTTTAAGACCTGTGCATGATCTATCTTAAGTGCAGTCTTATATTGTATAAGTATATGTCTGTAAACTTGATTTAAGTCTCTGTGTGTGTTCAAGGGTTTGTAAGGACGGTGTGAGGGAAAACTAGCGTGTTAAAGATTTATTGTGCCTGAATGATAATGAAAGCTAAAAAAATGACAACGTGGAACAACCAACAACCAGGAAAATGCTCTGAAGAGCCGTCCCCCCACCCCACCTCACCTCGCGCTGTCTCCCGCTCTTTATCGGCCTTCTGTGGTGTTTGAAGCTGCTGAGGATGAGAGACGCCGTGCAGGCTTTTCAAGGATACGCTGAAAAAAACAGCTAACCACATCCCAGCACACACGCGCACACACACAAACACACACAAGCGTTATATTTTAAAGTCAAACTTGAGTCCTAAGTTACTTTCTCGGTTACCATGTTCGTTAACTCGCTCGCACAGCCTCACCCATACAATCACACTCATGTAGATAACATATGCGCGGGAGTCTCAGACAGCCTCAACATGGTGTGGAGTCTCCCTTGCTTGACGTGTGACATGTAAAATCCCCAAACCTCTCAGAGCATACTGATTTGACATCAAAGTATTGGATGTAATAAGCTTTAACAGTACTTTCAGTGGAAACCTGATACCATTAACGTCTTACACACTGTTTTTTGTAAGAAACTAAAGACAAAGGTGGCAAAGACATCAGACACGCCGAGTACGCAAAAAAAGTATTCACGAAACGGCTCTCCAGTTGAGCTGAATTTAAAAATGTAGTCACATGATTGATGGTTAGTGTTTCATGTTACACACTGTCTGTCAGACTGTCGGTAATTGTTGAGTTACAACGCTTCACTTTGAGCGTCGAGCATGTTCGACTGCCTGCTGTGGCCAGATCTTTCATCTCTCGGTGTGCTCTCTCTCCCACAGCTACCACAATGCCATATCCCTCTCTCACTGCCTGTCTGTCTGTCTGTCTGTCTGTCTCTCTCTCTCTCTCTCACACACACACACACTGTATAGATAGTATATAGAATACACAGATGCCACT